>NC_091470.1:249651497-249663997 GCF_036971445.1 Narcine bancroftii | reverse complement strand
ATTTCTTTCCTTGTCAGGAAGGCACAACAGCAACTACACTTCCTAAGAAGACAGAAGTGGGCAAGGCTACTGGCCACCACCATGTCAATCTTTTACAGGAGCTCTTTCGAGAGCTGGCAGCATCCCAGTGTGGTACAGTGCTGCAGAGAAATGGATCATCGGTCCATCCACATGAACATAAGAGTGGCAGAGATCATCACTGAAGTCTCCCTCCCCCACCATCCACCTGATCTACCAGGATCATTGGAGAGTGTAGTGATAGAGTGTTAATGATTCTCCTGACCACTAGTGGAAGTTAAAAACTAGTTTATGGCAGCACAGTTGGATTTAAGATGGATGCCTCCACATGGTCATGAGTTCTATAGCTAATAAAGAATAGTTGCTTTAAAAATTGTTTATAGTTGTATCTTTATTACAATAAAAGAAACATCACATGGTACCAGAAGTGAGAATCAGTCGATATTACCAGAAAATATGGAGAGTGCAAAGATTCCTGACGGTGTGAATTGGACAGGAAATGTTGACCACAAGTGGAGGTTGTTCAAAGAAAGATTCATGCTGTACCTGCAAGCCATTGGACTCGATAGCAAACATGATGCAAGGAAGATTGCACTGCTATTTACTATGGTCAGACCTAGAGGTTTTCAATACATTTGTTTTTGCCAAGTCAGGAGACCAGGGCAAGTTCAACAAGGTTATCAAGATGTTTGATGAATACTGTTCACCAAAGTAAAATGAAATGTTCGAGAGGTATTTGTTTCACTCATGCATGCAGCTGCAGGGAGAGAGCTTTGTTACTTCTTTAAAGGACTTGAAATTAAAAGCAAGAACATGCACTTTTGGATCGCTGCAAGATTCAATGATCCATGATCAAATGGTGTTCAGAATTATTGATAAGAAAGTAAGAAAGAGGCTGCTATGAGAGACAAAGCTTACATTAGGTGGAGCTGTGAAGATAAGTCATGCCAGTGTTTTAGCTCTGCAGCATGCAAAAAAAAGTTGGGTAAGATTGCAAAATACGGTGAAAACAAAGACCTAGCCATATCCACAGTTTGTGTCCACACACACAAACAAAAACTGAGATATAGGAAACAACAAAAAGGTGGAGAGACATTCAATTGTAAATGATGTGCCACTCAACATGCACCAAAACAATGTCCAGCCCATGGGAAAGTCTTGCAATAAGGGCAAAGGGCAGAATCATTATGCAATGCAATGTTTTTCTAAAGGTAAACAAAACAGAAGTGAAAGCATGCACACTGTGCATAATATAGAAGAAACTACTCTCAGTGATGCATTCTTCATGGGCATGGTAGTGCAAAAAGATCCTAAGTCAGCAGACACTGAAGACCCAAGCATGAACAGAGTCAAACAGAACAAGTGGACTGTTTCATTGCATACAAATGGAACAAATATTCCTTTCAATCTGGACACAGGCAATGGTCAATTTGATCTGTAAGCGCAACCTCAAGGCAATGAAGATAAAGCCATACATCCATGCAAATCCTGTGAAGTTCAAAGCCTACAATGGACACAACATCAACACAAAAGGTGAAAGATAAAGATAACCACCTTAGATTTTCAATAGTCCCAGATGAATATGAGTAATTGCTTGGTGATAAAGCATGTGAAAAATTAAGCCTAGTCAAGAGGGTGTACACACCATGAAAATCTATTATGTTAGCTTATGCATTATCCAGGGTAACAATGCAGAATGCAGCACACAATGAGAGTACCAGAGATAGATGTGAATCTCCACATGAACCTGATCACTAAATCTATTCCCATATCTGACATGAAATCCAAGCAGATCACAGCTGAAATGGAAAGCGACACAGTTCTACATAAGGTCATCCAGAATGTGAATGAAGGACGGCCTACAAGTGAATGTCAGCCATACTACAACATCGGAGCTGAGGAGTTGTGTTGTAAATGGGCTTCTACTTAAGACAGAGCAAAATTGTCATTCCTCAATCACTGCAACAAGAGATGCTGAAAAGTGTGCACGAGGGGCACCTTAGAATGGAAAAATGCAAGAGGAGGGTCAAAACTGCTGTTTATTGGCCAGGGATAAATATTGACATTGACAGAATGGTTTTAAACTGTGAAACTTTTTGAAACATTACGTAAAGGAACCTATGATATAACTGATGTACCAGCAGAGCCATGGCAGAAAGTTGGGACTGCTCTATTCCACAAAGATGACAAGAATTTGCTGGTTATTGAATATCTATCGAACTATCTAGAAATTACGTTGCTTCCTAATATGTCTGTTGCTTGTGTGATCAAATTATGAAGTTGACCTTTGCAATACATGGAATTCCTCAAGTTGTCTACTGTGATAATTGACCAGATTACAGCTGTAGAGAATTCCAGGACTTTACAGAAGAGTATGATTTTCGACATGTGACTTCAAGTCCTCTGCATCCACAATTAAATGGTAAAGCAGAGAAAGGGGTGTACATAGTTGAACAGTTGTTTAAGAAAGCACAAGACAATGGCTTAGATCTGTATCTACCCCTGTGAGTTACAGATCTTCGCCACTTGAACATGGTATGTCACCTGCTGAGCTTCTAATGGGATGTAGACAACGTACCACATTTCTCTACTCTGCAGACCTGAGCAAGAACAGAGATGTCAAAGAAGTCGAAGGGAAACATAGAAAACATAGAAAATAGGTGTAGGAGTAGGCCATTTGGCCCTTCAAGCCTACACCACCATTCATTATAATCATGGCTGATCAGTAGCCAGTTCCTGCTTTCTCCCCATACCCATTAATCCCTTTGGCCACAAGGGCCAAATCTAAATTACACTTAAATATTGACAGGGAACTGGCCTCAACTACTTCCTGTGGCAATGAATTCCACACATTTGCCACTCTCTGAGAGAATAAATTTTTCCTCATCTCAGTCCTAAAAAACTTCCCCCTTATCCTTAAACTATGGCCCCTGGTTCTGGTTTTTCCCAGCATTGGAAACAACCTTCCTGCATCTAGTCTGTCTAAACCCTTAAGAATTTTATAAGATCCTCCCTCAATCTTCTAAATTCCAGAGAATACAAGCCTAATCTATCCAACCTTTCTTCATATGCGAGTCTCTCCATCCCCGGTATCAGCCTAGTGAACCTTCTCTGCACCCCCTCAAAGGCAAGGATATCCTTCCTCAGATAAGGTGACCAAAACTGCACGCAGTACTCCAGGATGTGGTCTCACCAAGGCCCTGTACAGCTGCAGCAGGATCTCCCTACTCCTGTACTCAAATCCTCTCGCTATGAACACCAACATACCATTCACCCTCCTCACCGCCTGCTATACCTGCATGCCCACTTTCAACGACTGATGCACAGCAACACCCAAGTCTCGCTGCATCTCCCCTTTTCCTAAACAGATACCATTTAAATAATAATCCGCTTTCCTGTTCTTACCTCCAAAGTGGATAACCTGGCATTTATCCACATTATACTGCATCTGCCATGTCCTGGCCTACTCGCCTAACTTGTCCAAATCACCCTGCACTCTCCTAGCATCCTCCACACAGCTAACCCTGCCACCCAACTTCGTATCTTCTGCAAATTTCAAGATACTGCTATCTATTCCCACATCTAAGTTGTTGATATATATCGTAAACAACTGTGGCCCCAGCACTGAGCCCTGCAGTACCCCACTGGTCACTGGCTACCATTCTGAAAATAACTCATTTATTCCTACTGTTTGCTTCCTGTCCCTCAACCAATGGAAATAAAAAGCAAATGATGACCAGTCAGCAAAAAGCTTAGGGCCACTGACACATCATTACAAATATTGGAAAGGAATCAAAAGAGCCTACATAAAATGTAAGAAAAACTACAGGAATAGACAAATGCAGAAGACCAACCTGCATAGCAACAGAGGAATCACAATCAGTGCTAGGCAGTAATGAACCAGCAGAGCCGACACAAGCTCCTGTGTTAAGAAGATCCACACATGTTATAAAAACACCCGACAGACTGAATCTCTAAAGGAAAAATAACTGAGTATTTAAAAAGTTTGTGCTGCTGATGTTGCGATTATCTTTGTGTTGAACTTTAAATTGAAATGAATACTCTATTAGTGTGTCACGTTGTTAGATTAAACATCTCAAGAAAAGGAGATGTAGTGATAGAGGGCTTGTTATACTCCTGAACACTAGAGGGAGTCAGAGACTAATTTGTGGCAGCTTGTTTGGATTCAAAATGGATGCTTTCATACCATCATGAATTCTATAGCTAATAAAGTATAGTTGTTTTAAAAGAACCCAAGTTTCTTCATTACAATAAAAAAAATCTCAAAGAGGCCATGCAAAATCATTGAGGACCGCTTCCACCTACCACATCATTTTTCAGTTGCTCCCATTGGGAAAGAGATACAAGAGTATCAAAGCCAGCACCACCAGGCTGAGAAACAGCTTCTTCCCACAGGCCGTGACAATGGTGAATGACCAAAGAACTGCTCACATTAACTATCTGAGACACCCATATTAACTGAACAATATTTATTTATTTATTTGTATATGTGAATGATGTATTGCCTGTTTGTATGTGTGCTATGTCTGGTTATATGTCTGCATGTTTTGCACCAAGGTCTAGAGAACACTGTTTCATCAGATTTACATGTGCAGCAGATGACAATAAATTTGATTTGTCGTAACTTGACTAGGAGAATGCTGCAATCTTTCCTCAGCTTTAAGCTATATTGTGATGAATGCATTGGTATCCACAGCTTAGCAGTGTTATACAAATGCTGGGCTGTGGATGACCTGAATTGTGGATGTGAGCCAACATCTTTGGGAACTCATTGAAATCTGGAATCAACTGCTACGTGTCTTTGGATACAAACTAAAGGTAATGGGCATACTCTATGTCTCACTTAAATCTGCCTTCATAGCTTAATAATATGTCAATGTAACAAGTTATTTTGTATTTTCATGCATAATCTTAAATATTAAGGTGCCTTTCTTACACAAACCATCTCCATGCTTTGTTGCATTCAACTGCATCTGCCACCCATCTGCCCATATAACACTCCTAGGTACTTTACAGTGATCTTTGAATTAAAGCTCATGTCATAAGACACAAAAATAAGGCTAGGAAGAAGGCTATTCTACCTGCAATAGCTATTTAAAAGAGTCATTCATATCGTGCCCATTCACCTGGACTTTTTCAATATACCTACACACGACAAATTCATTCACAGGTGGAAATAATAAAGGGACAATTAGTAACCATTGAATTTCCAATGTTGTCCATTTATTTTTCCATTGATCAGTGGAATGAAGTTCAAAGGAAGTGTGTTGGTGGAGCCCACACAAAGGCATTGTCGGGAAGGATTGCAGTATCAGGTCCTGCTGCATCTGGACACTGAGGGATGGGGTCCTGCGTAACAATATGTACAGGGGTACAGAGATAGGCATTTTGTTTATAAAACTTATTTACTTGATGATACTAACAAATGTGTAGATTTGGCAACATTATAAAAGTATCAACTGGAGATACTACAAATATAAAATATAAGAGCATAATATATAGGACTGTACTTTTCTCTACAGTCGATATTACTTATTGTAAAACTACAGCCTATATTTATTTGATAACTGGTACTTATTATTAATGCACTACCTACTATGTGTATGTTGATGTGCCTATATAGCACGCAAAATGAAGCTTTCAACTGTGTTTCGATGCACAAAATAATAAAGCCATTCAATTCAGTGCTTGCCAGCTGATGCCAGACTAGTTGCTGCCAGACTCCACAGCTCTGGGATGTGTCACAAGATGTATTAGATACATTATATCTAAAAGTGAATGCTGAGAGTCAAGAGCTGGAGAGTGATTGCTTCTAACATCAATGCAACATTGAATAAAGGAAACATAATGGATTTGAGGTTATGTAACACTCCCTGTGGATGGAATCAAACTTGGCACGCAGGTAAATGGAGGTGTATGATTCTGAGACTGACTATTTTAGCTGCTCTATTGGTGAACCACCCTTTGTCATTATAGCAGGAGAAGCATATTCAACGAGGATTCTATGACAATAAGCACTTTTCATAATAAAGAAGAAGCCTATGCCTGCTAGAAGATTGATGTAGGTAAAAAATATCTATGAAAAATGACAGCTGATGTCCATTGAACAAAGGGAGTAAATATTTCCCAGGTTCTGCTTGTTTGTGATGTTACATCTTCAACACCTCATTGCAGGGTTCAAGACAGCTTCCATCATCCCGGTACCCTGAGTTGCACTACAGAGAAGAGGTAGAAAATCTTGTGAAATGGTGTGAGGCAAACAACCAGTCTCAATGTGGATGAAATGAAGGAGATGATTGTGGACTTCAGGAGGCCCAGGAATGACCACTCTCCAATATACATCAACAGCTCTCTAGTAGAGAGAGTGGAGAACACCAAGTTCCTTGGAGTTAACTTAACTAGTGGCCTATGATGGTCACTTAACATCTCCTCACTTGTGAGGAAGGCAGAACAGTGACTGCACTTCCTGAGAAGACTGAAAGAGGGTAAGGCTATCAGCCACCATTATGTCAACCTTCTATAGGAGCTCTATCAATTGTTCCAGCCAACTGCATAACAGTGTGGTATGGTTGCTGCAGAGAAATGGATTGGAGGTCAATCACAGGACTATAAGAATTGCAGGGAGGATCACTGGAGTCTCCCTTCCCCCCTCATTCCCCCACCATCAATGTGATCTAGCGGGATCATTGTCTGAAGAAGATGTGCAAAATCATTGAGGACCCCCTTCCACCCTGCACACAGCATCTTTCAGCTGCTGGGGAAGAGATATAGGACTATCAGATCCAGCACCACCAGGTTGAGGAACAGATTCTTCCCATGGGCAGTGAGAATGCTGAATGACTGAAGGAACCTCTAACACTAAACATCAGAGGCTCTCATTTGTACAAAACAACATATTTATTTTCATAGGTAACAATACTTGTCCTGCACGTATATTATATGCCTATATGTGTGTTAAATCTGGTTGTGTGTCTGCATGTTTTCTGCACCGAGGACCGGAGACCGACAGGTTGTACTTGTACAATCAGATGACAATAAACTTGACTTGTTGAAAGGCTCATTATAGTGATGAGTATCTGTTGTGCTTGCTCTTTTAAAGTTCAGAGCTATTCAATTTTGGAAACAGAACAATAATTCCACTTTTGCAATCCTGATCAAAGGGTGAACCAAGGATGAATTTCTGTCATTGTGACATTAGATAATGCCTAATTCCAGCAAGGAACGATTCTTCTTCAGTTGTATCTCTAACGGAAAAATACCACAGATGACTAAAATCTGACCACAAAACTATAGATCAAGATGAAGTCTAAATACACAATGAGGTGATCAACTTTCAGATTTATTAGTATGTCTCAGCTCTTTATGAAGCTTAAATGAAGATCATGAGTAAATAACTGTAATTTGACCTGAAGGGGACAACCTCACGCCCGAGTATTTTACCTGGACAGATAAATTCACTTGATAAAAACAGACCTGCTGGAAGCACTCAGCAGGTCACATAGCATCTGGGGAAAGAGGAGTAGAGTTAAAATTGGGCAAGAGGGAAAGAAAATCAGTTTCACATTTAAGTGAAGTGTGGTGATATCTGTTGATGAATCATTTGATTGAGAGGTCTAGGATGTTTTGAGAGACAAAACAAAGGAGCATGTAAAATCTGTGAAGTGCAGGTCAGAACTGAAAGAATTTCTTGCTAAACTTTACAAATTGATTCACCTGGGATGTTAACACTAGTGGACCAAACTGATAATGCTACAAACTCTACTGCAACAGCAGAATCTCTGTTGTCCTTCTTTAAGGAACCAGGTTGAATGATCTGCAGATCCAAATCCAAATACAATAGATCCTGGTGATTTTAAATCTAAATTCGTGAAATATTCACTGGATTCTCTAACTTGCATCAAAAAACATTCTTGCAGATCAAAAGCTATAGTACCGACCCTTCATGACACCTGAAGATTGCATGATGCTTGCATGTCAGAGCCGAATTGACTGCATGAATTGGGAGGTGCTCTGGAGCACTATGTAAAATACTTAAGGTGTGTCAAGCAATTTTTAAAGTCAGTGAATGAAATTTGCATCAAAGGTGAAATAATAATTTCTGGTTCAGTTCATTCTGTTACAAAATAGAAGGGGGAGAGTATTCCTTAAACAGTTAATTGTCTTACTGTGTTACTTCTCGGCAGAGTTTGTAATGATAGTACTGACCATTGGGAGAGATCAGAGAAATGATGATTAACAAGCTGTTGTCCACTCTACAAGGCGTCATGAATCAGTGCAACAAATCAATTGAAATAAATATTTAAGTGTTTATTTTGTGTGAAGCTAAATATTTTACTTTTATGTATTGGCGATTGTATTGACCGTCAGATCTAGCAGTATTTCGGATGTATTGCTGGGGTCCCTGCAAATGCAGAAAAACAACTCACAACACTTTGTGGCAGGCCTCTCTCTCCTAGAACATAAGAATTAAGTAGACATATTAGGTATGGATTTAGGGGAGAAATCATTAACATTATAACAAATAAGCATTCAGCTGACACATATTGAGTAAAAGGCAAGTCCTTCAGAAGGTTTATTACCTCTGAAGAAAACATCTTGAATTAATGCTTAAAGTTAAATGAGTACAATTAGGAAATCTATAATTGAGTTTAGAATACATCGTAGAATTTTTCTTTTTCAATAACTTGGATCCATCTTTTAATCTTTTGTATTTATTAATTCATGAAACCTGGCCCTCACTGGCAAGGCCAACATCTTTTGCCCATCCCTAATGAACTTGGGAAAGTGGTAGCAGTTCCCCTTCTTGATTCACTGTAATCCTTTTGGTGACTGTGCGTCCCCCAGTGTTGTTTTGTGGGGGGTTTCCAGAATTTAGATGCAGTGCCAATGAAAGAAGAGTGAATTTTGACAAAAATTAGAGAAATGGATTTTCCACTGGAACCAGAACAGTATTTATTGAGCATCTTATGGTTATTGACATAAAACAATCAAAATATCAAATATAGTGTGTAAGGATTGCACTAGTGGTTGCCAGGAGATTTCTAGCTATTACATGGAAATCTGACTTCCACCCTTTCTTATTACTCACTGGAATATGGGAAGGCAAAGTTGTACCCCCCTGGAAAATTTAACTTATAATCTTAGAAAGAAATATGACACATTTGTTAAAATATGGCAACCTTATTTGAATCATACTGGCTTAAGGATATAATTAACTTCCCAAAAAAGGTTTAAATAATATAGTTAGGTTAATAGTGTTGAATTCCTGAAGATCAAGATGTAGACTAATTAATGAAGGCATGCTCAAACCCTCCATTTTTTGACAATTTTTTTTGTTAGCAGTTGGAGGGGGTGGTGAGATTTGGCCAATCATATGAGACTCTAATTTTAAAATCCTATTTATATGATGTATGTAATAATGCTCCATATCGGTCTTGGGAAAATTAAAATAAAATATTAAAAAAGAAGTGTAATGTAGATCAATGCCAGCCAGCATCATGTGCATCTCAAGGGACAACATCCGGGGAGTGGTAGTCCGTTGCTCCTGTTGTCCTTGCATAATGTTGGAACATAGAACAGTACCACACAGTATGAGCCCACTGGCCCACAACGTGCCGTTGACCCGTAAAGACTGGAGGGTGAGTTCTGAGGAATGATCTGCAGAGGCTAAGGCTGTTTTACATGGAGTACAGGAGGCTCAGAGCAACATTGAGGTTCAGTAAGTTAATTTAAGGTTTGGTTTACAATTTAAATCCATTCACACACACGGTGTTCCTTTCTGAGGAGTGGGGTATCCACATATCAAACTCCACAAAATGACTGAAAGAAACCATCATCATCCTATGGGATGGATAGCCAGAAGACAGTTTAAAAAGGTATTTAAAATTATGAGGGATACAGATAGGGTAGATAGTCACAGTCTATCTACAAGCAGAGAGAATAGGATTAAGATGAGAGCGGAAAGATTTAAAGGGAATCTGAGGGGATTTGTAGACAAGCTGTTAGAGGAGGTGGTTGGCACAAATGCAATTACAGCATTTAAAAGTCATTTGGACAGGTACATGGAGAGGAAATGTGTTGTGGGTCATAGGTCAAATGTAGGCAAATGGAATTACCACAGATAGTATCTTGATCATCATGGACAAATTGTGCCAAAGGACTTATTTCCATGTTGCTTAATTCTATGAGCCATATAAAACTTCATATGTATATTGCTGTCTTTAGTTTTAACATGCTCAAAACCATCTCTTTAACCAAATTGTCCTGATGTCTCCTCATGTAGATTGATGCACCTCAAGATTTGATCTTCCTCCTGTGACAGACCCTGGAATGTTTTCCCAGGTGCTAAATGAATGCAGTTGCCATTATATTTGTGGAAACAATACAGCATGGTTCAGGGATTAAAAACTTCAATGAACTGAATTCTGGGAAGTGGAATGAAATTATACAAAGGAAGTTATCTCATGTTAGTTCTATTTTGCACATAGTTTCTCGAAGCCATAGTGAAAGTACACCAATAAGGGTCAGTCCTTTCAATTCATTTCCTATCTGGTATAGTCAGTTACAAAGCCACATCAAATCATTCAACAGTCTCACTGTTACATTATGTAATTTGATACTAAGAACTACATAAGAGATCCCTATAAAAATAAGATAAATATGAGCAGAGAGGCTAAGTTCTTCACACACTAACGGAACACACTCTGCAGGAGGAACTCAACAAGTCAGTCAGCCTCAGTGGGAGAAACAAAGGTGTAAATGGGTCAATCCAAAACCCTTCATCGAGACTGGTTAAAGGTAGCAGAGAAGCTGGTGTAAAGTGGATAGGGTGGGGTTCTTCCACATCTCACTTCAAGCTTAGCAGCTAGTCCTCATTAAAAAGTGAGGAAGTGGTGACCTGGCCAAGGTATGCTTTTCTCATAGTTCTGGCTCATATTATCCCAGATATTAAATGCTTACATTAATTGAAAATGAGCATCACTGATCAAGCAAGTACACCAATGCTGCTACTTTGTCAGAAGCCTGAGAAAATTCAGCAGGATTACAGATTCACGGACCAATTTTTACCGATGCACCAGAGAAGTAACCTGCTTGGATGCATCACAGCTTGGCACAGGAACTTCTCTGCCCTACACAGAGATGTGAACACAGCTTCAGGCCATCACACAAACTAACTTCCCCTCTATTGACTCCATCTTCACCTTCTGCTGCCTCAGGAAATCTGCCAATACGTTAAAGGACCTATCTCATGCTGGTCACATCTACTTCCTGTCTTATGGAAGATACACAAGTTTGAAATCATCCAACTTTACAATGAAGTACACTGTTATCAGGCTCTTGAATGGGTCTCTCATTAATAAAAGATGATGCTTTGCATTGCTTAACTATTCTTTCCTCTTTAAAAATCTTCCCTGCACTTTATTTTATTTTAACACTATCCCTTAGACCATTGTTTCTATTCAAGAACTACGGTGCGTGATGTATAATGTGACTGCTTGGATAACAAGCTAAACAAAATTTTTCACCGTATCTCAGTACTTGCGACAATAAACAATTCAATTCAATTGTCTTTGAGGAGGTGCTGGTGAGCCACCTTCTTGAAATGCTGGAGTCCTGGCGAAAGTACTCCAACAGTGCTGTTGGATTGGGAAAACAGGAAGTGAGAACCAGCGACAATTAAAGACTTGCAACATATTTCCAAGTGAGAAAATTGTGTGACTCACAGAGGGACTTCTTCTTGTCCTCCAAGGTGGCAAATATTGTTGGTTTGGGCAGTACTTCTGGATTAGGATGGGCAAACTTCATAGATGAAAACTTTATAGATGCAAAGTTTGTAGATGTACCGTCAGATGCAGGAATAATGGAGGGAATGATTGAGCATACTTTTTATCGGACAATTTTGGGAGAATTTTCTCCTTTGTGGGTCTGCTCTTCTCTGAATTGCCCAAAGCAGAAGTTAGAAAGGCGATGGAGGTCATGTATAGGTGAATGGCACTTCAACCATTGTACTCAACATTATTGGGTCGGAGCACATGTGTTTAACATCTCAGGTTAAAACTCAGTATACTTGGCAAATGTAGTACCAATCCACTCATTTGTATGGGAGTGGAGACAGATTCAAAAGATAAGTATAAGAAGTGTAACTGAGTCTTGATATATGTTCCTGACTAACCAGTTCTAGCATGGATTCTTGATGAAGGGCTCAGACCTGAGACATTGGTCATCTTATATTTCCAATGGATATTGTGTGACCTGGTGCTTTTCTACAGCAATTTAGTGATTTACTTTTGACCCCAGCATCTACAGACTTTTTTAAATTTAATTTTTAGACACTTTTATTTCTCTGTATTGCACAGTTTGTTTATATTTGTTTACATGTACAGTATATGTGTCTTCTTGGGTACAGTTTTTGCACTTCCATTAAGTGGTAATTCTGCCTCATCCTCAGGAAAAATAATCTC
>NC_091470.1:249468997-249646497 GCF_036971445.1 Narcine bancroftii | reverse complement strand
CCAGGCCGCCCTACTGACGCTCCCCATGCCTCCGGGTGCCATCAGCTGTCGCACACCGCACCCAGTAACTGACAACAACGTGGTCAACACGGGCGATACCAAGCCATCATACCGATGCTCCCCATGCCTCCGGAGGCCATCGGCTGCCACATGCTGCACCTCATGACCAATGTTGACAGGGTCAACACGGGCGATGATCAGGCCACCCTATCGATGCTCCCCATCCCTCCAGATAGCAACAACTCCAACTCTGAGACAGTCTTGGCTGCCACTAAAATGACAGGGACATCCCCCACGATGTTAGAAGCTCGATGATGGACATGCAAGTTAACAGACAGGTAACGAAGTGCCTATTCGACAGTGGCAGCACTGAGAGCTTCATTCACCTGAGCGTGGCCTACCCCCTAAGGTTAAAGGTCCACCCCACTACCTGCTCGATAATCCTCGCCACCAATGATAAGACTGTTGGTACCCTTGGGCGCTGCTTGGTTGATATAATGGTGGGAGGGGAGATTTACACAGGATTCATGCTCCTGGTCATGCCCAAACTCTGCGCACCACTCCTCCTGGGCCTGGATTTCCAGTGCCACCTGCAGAGTGTCACCCTTGCCTTCATGGGGCCCCAACCTCCACTCACATTGCACAGCATGCCAACCTACCAGCCCCGGCCAACCTGCAGCCTCTCCGTATTGTGCATCACCCCACCGGCGCTCTTCCCACATCTTGCGCTGCAAACTGATCGCCGCCAAAAGTAGGTGCCATTGCACCGCAGACAGGTACTTCATCAAGGTAGAGGTGCGGCGACTCCTGGCGGAAGGCATTATAGAGCCCAGTAACAGCCCTTAGAGAGCCCAATTCCTGGTGGTCAAAGGGGGAAGTAAGCCGAGGATGGTTGTGGATTACAGCCAGATCATTAATCGGTACACCCAGCTGGATGCCTACCCCCGGCCGAGGATCGCCGACATGCTTAATGAGATAACCCACTACCAGATTTTCTCCACAATTGACCTGAAGTCAGCTTATCACCAAATCCCTATCCACCCGAAGGACAAGCCCTACACCGCCTTTGAGGCAGATGGGGGCCAGTACCAGTTCCGCCGGGTTCCTTTTGGGGTCAAGAACGGGGTCTCTGTCTTCCAGCAGGAGATGGATCCCATATCTGGATAACGTCACTATCTGCGGCCGTGACCAGCAGGACCACAATGCTAACCTGGAAAATTTCCTCCAGACGGCCGTGGAGCTGAACCTCACTTACAACAAGGAGAAATGTGTGTTCAGCACCACTTACCTCACCATCCTGGGGTACATCGTGGCCCATGGAGTCGTCAGCCCAGATCCCGAAAGGATGCGCCCATTAATGGAGTTACCCCTCCCCCCCACACTAAAGGCCCTCCGCAGGTGCCTGGGCCTGTTCTCCTATTACTCGCAGTGGGTCCCTCGCTTCTCGGACAAGGCCCGCCCACTGGTCCAAGCCACAACTTTGCCCTTCCCATCTGAGGTGGAGGCAGCCTTCACCTGCATCAGGCACGATGCAGGCTGTGGATGAGGACTCCCCCTTCCAGGTGGAGTGCAATGTCTACAAGGTGGCCCTCGTTGCTACCCTCAACCAAGAGGGGCTCCCCGTCACCTTCTTCTCCAGGACCCTCCATGGCTCCGAGCTAGGGCACTCCACCATTGAAAAGGAGGCCCAGGCGATTGTGTAAGTGGTCCACTACTGGCGCCACTACCTGGCCAGCAGGCGATCCATACTCCTCGCAGACCAGCGGGCCATGGCGTTCATGTTTAACACTACCCACAAGAGCAAGATCAAGAACGACAAGATCCTGCGCTGGAGAGTCGAGCTGGCAACCTACAGCTACGACATAGAGTACCGCCCCGGGAAGTTTAACAACTCTCCCAATGCCCTCACTCGCACCTGCACATCTATGCAAGATGACAGGTTGCAGGCAATGCATGAGTCCCTCTGCCATCTGGGTATCACCCGGTTGTACCATTTTGTTAAGTCCCGAAATCTGCCATACACCGTCAGGGACATGACTGAGGCCTGTCGGGTCTGTGCGGTGTGTAAACCCCGCTTCTTCCGCCCCCCTACACCCAGGCCCACGTTGTAAAGGCTATTCAGCCATTTGAGCGTCTTGGCGTGGACTTCAAAGGGCCCCTGCCTTCAACGAACTGAAGCGTCTACTTCCTCACGGTAGTGGACGAGTACTCACACTTCTCTGTCGCCATCCCTTGTCCGGACACCTCCATGGCCACCATCATCAGGGCCTTGGGGCAGATTTTCACCATGTTTGGCTACCCCTCCTTCATCCACAGCGACAGGGGCTCTAGTTTCATGAGCAACGAGCTGCGCCAGTACTTGGTGGTGAGGGGCATCGCGACCAGTTGCACAACAAGCTATAACCCGAGAGGCATCAGGCATGTGGAATGCGAGAATGGGGTGGTCTGGAAGGCAATCCTCCTGGTTCTCAGGTCAAAAGGATGGGCTGTTGAGTACTGGCAGGACGCCCTCCCCGAGGCACTCCATGCCATTCGGTCACTGCTGTGCACGGCTACCAGTGAGACCCCTCACGAACATCTGTTCTCACTCCCCAGGAGGTCGGCGACTAGAATGTCACTCCCAGCATGGCTCACGTCCCCGGGACCTGTGCTTCTGCATAAGCATGTATGGACACACAAGGCTGAAGCCCTGGTGGAGCAGGTTTTCCTCCTTCATGCAAACCATAAATACGCTTACGTTAGGTTCGGCAGTGGCAGGGAGGACACCATGTCAACCAGCGACCTGGCATCAGCCAGAGCACCCTCCACACCACGCCACCCTCCAACCCAGAACGACGCTGACCGGGCATACATCTCCATCCCCAGGCAGCTATGGGGCACGCAGGGCTCCTTGACCACCAGGGGCCCGCTTCAGCCTTGGGAGATGAACCCGACCCCCCCCACCCATCCAATATGACTCGCATACGTCGACCCCGGCCCCCCTGGCCACCCCTCCGTGCGACACCACACCAGCCACAGACCCCTGCTGCCAGCCCCCCCACTTCCCCTCTGACCAGTGACCAGGAGCCAGTCCTACGATGGTCACAGAGATCCTGGAGGCTGCCAGATCATTTCAACCTGTAAATATTGTATGTGCACAGTGGGTGCAATTCCATGTTACTGCCACCCTCACCCGGGACAATTTTAAAGAAGGGGGTGAATGTGGTTGTACACCACCAACTTACTGCAGGGAGAAACCTCTGTACCTGCAGGAGTGTAAGGGGACAGGACAATACCGGCTGTCAATCAGTCGGCCTGAATGGATCAACCCCCACCGGGATAATAAGCCTACGCCGGCCTCCCGAGGCCTCACTCAGAGTTGCTGCAGCCACAGCCAGCCTGGCTCTGTGGAAGTCTTTGTGGATTGAAGCCTGTTGTACAGTCTTTATCTTTGTTTGTGTCTGTTTCTGGCACACAGAGTCAGGTAGTCACGGTGATAAAGCTACCAAAGCAGCTGCCTCCTAGATAAAGAAGAAACAAAAAAGTCTGCTGATGTAGGGGTGCAATGCAGGACACAAAAGTGCTGGAGAAACTCAGCAGATCATGCAGCAACTATCGGAAGTCAAAGACAGTTGCCATTTTGGACCTGAGCTCAGCTTCACGAGCCAGAGAAATTGCCCAGTAGAGGGGGTTAGGTCAGTGGTTCTCAACATTCTTTTTCCACTCACATACCTCTAAGTATCCCTATGCCATTGATGTTCTGTGATTAGTAAGGGATTGCTTAAGGTGGTATGTGAGTGGAAAGAAAAAGGTTGAAAACCACTGTTTTAATTGTACCTAATTGACTCATTATATGCCTGGTTTCATAACTCCAAAGGAAATGGGCCAATGACAATTTTTCTCAAGCAAAATATTTCAGTAACAATTGAGTCTAAAGCCGTGATTCTCAACCTTCCCTTCCCACTCACATACTACCTTAAGCAATCCCTTACTAATCACAGAGTACTGATAGCATAGGGATTACTTAAAGTGATCCGTAAACAGAAAGAAAACAGTTGAGAACCATTGGGTTAGGCTCAAAATGTCAACTGCCTTTTAATTTCTGTGGATGCTGCATGGCCTGCAGAGTTCCTCGAGCACTTTTGTGTCCTGCACTGGGTCCCAGCATCTGCAGACTTACTTGCTGACTTCGCAGTTCCAGTGACCTGAGTTCATTCCTGACCTCCAGTATTGTCTCTGAGTAGAGTTTTCATATTCTCCCTGGGACCACATGAATTTCCCACAGTTGCACCAATTTTCTCCCACATCCTCAGTGAGATTCGGGTAACATCACTCCAGGAAGGTTGTGGATGCTATAGAAAGGGTGCAGAGGAGATTTACAAGGATGTTGGCAGGATTGGAGAGCATGCCTTATGAAGATAGGTTGAGTGGACTTGGTCTTGGAGCGACAGGGGATTAGGGGTGAGCTGACAGAGGTGTACAAGATGATGATAGGCATTGATCATGTGGCTGGCTAAAGGTTTTCCCACGGCTGAAATGGTTATGCAGAGTGAAAATTCTAGGCAGTTTTAGGTTATTTGGTCAGCACAACACTGTGGGCCAAAAGGCCTGTACTAGGCTGTAGATGTCTATGTTCTATCCCACAGGTACTTAATTGGCGATTAGCTATTGTCTCTTGAGTGTAGATGAGAGGTAGAATGGGGGGCGGGTGGGGGAGTCGGGTCATTTTGGGAATGGGTGCTAAGTAATTACTAGAAATTTGGTGGGCCTGCTTTTGTGCTCTTTGTACTATTTATATACAATTTAAATTAAGGTAAATAATGAAAAATATTACTTTAATTAAAATCATTTCAAAACAGGAACAAGTAATCAAAAACGTTTAAGTAAGTAAAGCTCTGAGCTGCACTCATCTTTTCCCAGGAGGTCAATGACCCAATTCAATTGAGGGTTCTTTTGAGTAGAAGCACTTTTCATGTGCCATTCCTCTCTGTCCAGGGGGCCAGATGTGGTGCATTCAGACATTCCCTCCGGGGATTCACTGTATCACAGCTGGGCTCAATGTTGAGTGTCCCAGACTGAAAATCCATTTCTCTTGATCATCCTTCAAATCTCCTCAGGGCTGGCATGTATGCCTTCATCTGTCTGGTCCTGAGCTCTGGGCTTGTCTCCCTAAGCTCATTCCCTCTTCATTTCTCTCCTATTTTAAGGCACACCTAAAAATTTTCATCTTTGACCACGCTTTAGGCATTGTCTTGAATGCTACAAGGGGCTGGGGATCTTTTACTAAGTCATTAAATTTATTGATTCTGAACAAATCAAAACAACAAAATAATTTTATGGACTATCGAATGGAACAATGAACAATGCAACACAGGAAAAGACCCTTCAGTCCATAATATCTGATGCTATTCTTCCCCTGGTTGTTTATATATCTATTTAAAAGGAACATGAGTTATGAAGAATATACATTACAAGAGCCAATGAGATTGATAGGAATATTTCTAATAGTTGGCATAGATTTCCTTCTCTCTTTTTCACACACACACACACACACACACACACACACACACACACACACACACACACACACACACACATGCGTGGTAGAAGCATATGGGAGGAGAAACAAGAGACTAGGGATTCATAATTGGACCCAAAGAATTTCAAAGTGGTGGCATCATACGTTTTGAATTCTTGTCCATCTAACAGATGATTAAGGAAGGGGGTCAAATTAAAATCTTTGAACTGAGATGGATCATCTGTTGTCGCACAATGGTAGTAAGGGTGGGCAGTAGGCAACGTGATGGGGAAGGGTCATAATCTAACTTAATGGCAGAACAGACTTAAAGTACTGAATGACCTCTTGCGCCTCCATTTGTTGCTCTTCACCATCCTAGTTTTAGTTCAAACAATATAGAAGATTAGAATTTCTTATAACAATCAAATAAAACTCAACATATTAATTGCAAAAGTAGATGCTCACTTTGTGCATGCAGAAATGCAGTATTCAGGAGGGACTGTTTGAATTGAATTGAATTTTTTTATTGTTGTGTGCACAGTGAAAAGCTTAGCTTTACACACTATCTGGGGAAAGTCAACCAATACTAAAGGCAGCAATAATAAAACAAAATTACAAGAAATAGTGTTACAAAGGTAAAATGCAAGTTATGGAAAAAAAAAGTACAGTTAAAACATTGCAAGGCATCATCTTTTTTTTAACCAAAGCAAGGTCCATTTAAGAGTCTGATAACAGCAGGAAAGAAGTTGCCCTGGTATACCTGGAGGTTTGTGTTTTCA
Source organism: Narcine bancroftii (assembly GCF_036971445.1). Lineage (NCBI taxonomy): Eukaryota > Metazoa > Chordata > Chondrichthyes > Torpediniformes > Narcinidae > Narcine > Narcine bancroftii. The sequence continues at coordinate 249,640,221 of NC_091470.1, read as the reverse complement.
AGTTCATGTATCTTCAGCCTGACAAAAAGTGGGAAAAGAGAGTTTAACTGGGTTGGAGTGGGTCCTTTAATATATCTTAATAATTAATGTTTGATATGTTTGAAAAAGGCTTAGTGGCAATAAAACAATTTTCATCAATTGTTTCCAAAGGGAACAAATGATAAATGGATTGAGAGTAATTAAACTCCTTTCTATAGCCATCATGGAAATCTGAAATAAGGATGGTTAATGTGTTAGAAGCTGGACAGAGAAAGTTTACACCTAGAAAGATCAAATTGTTTTCTGAGGAAAGGTTGTCTGTGCATTCTAAAATAGTTGGAAAGGCTTGGCAGGGCAGGCAGCATGAGTGGAGAGAAAGCTGAACTGTTAACTGCCTTTCCTAGCTATACCTTCTGCTCTCTTTTCTAATTTGTAAGGGATTTGATTTTTTTTTCACATGCAATCGATAACAATTAGAGATTTTTTTTAGCTTTATTTAATTTTGATTTTTAAACCAATTGCAAAGGACAAATTCAGATCAGCTAGATGCTGTTTATGGTTAGGTTTTATTCACCTATAGAATAAAGGATTGTTTGCAGAATTAAACACTATGGAAAAATCATTCTTATGATTTTACCAGCATGTGCTGTCTGATCATTTCCAGAAGATTCTGAAAAGGTGGCTTCTATATTTTTGGAAACATCTTTATAATAATTTCTGTCATTGATGGAAATATGGTTTTCATTTTGTCCCTTAACAATAAGCACTACTTCAGGTAATATCTTTTGTACCAATCGTTTGTGATAAAACCAGCATGTTACCAGACTAAGCTGCCAAAACGCACATTGGTAATAATAGGATGAAAGGATAAATTAAGAGTAAACATGAAATAAGTATATAGACTTTTAGATCTGGCATTCTTGGAACTTTGTCATAAAGGCAAGTTTTGTTTGGTTATCTCTGGTCTGAGGATGAATATTACACTGGTTCAGCCCATCTCTGTTCAAGGATCGTCGAAGCAGACTCCCTCCTGACAGAGGATTGGGCACTGCTGAGCTGAGTTGGCTTGCTCGTGAACACAACTTGTGTTACCTTGAGGTCTACCATTAGTGCATTTGAGCAACCTCATGGCATTTCCTCCAAGAGCCCATATTAATATCAATGTAGTGGAAGCAGTTTAAAATAGATTTACTAGGCTTGTACATTGAAATGACTGGGTTGTCTTAGATTGGAAGGTTAAACAGATTGGATACAAAGAGCACTTTTCCTTTTGTGAGTGAAACCTGAGTTTCTGGTTAAAAACAAGGGATTGGATGATTGAGATGAGATGAGTTGAATTTTTTTTCTCTCAGAGAGATGACAGTTTTCGGCACACGTTCATGCCCGAAGATCATTACCTTGTGGTCTCCATGGCTTTGATAGAAATCTAAGATGTTAAATTTTTCTCTCCTTCCTCTTTTATCTTTTGGAATGACTTTCTGTGTTTGTTGAATATTGGTTGAATTGGAATTTTTTTACTGTTTTATTTACAATTTTAAATCATATGGCATTGGTTATAATATATTGATACAAACATGAAACCCCCACCTCCATCATCCACCCCACTAACATCCTCCCTCATCCCTTATGCACCTACAAAGAAAGAAAGAAGGAGATCGTCACTAAAAACAGTCATAATTAACTTTTTAAGCTGTGGAAACATCCACCGGAGGAGATCAGGAGATCAAATTTTAATACCAAGTGTTTTTAAATATGGGCTACATACTTTAACAAAAAAAAAAGATATTTATCCCTTAAATTATACATTATCTTTTCTAAAGAAATACAAGATTTCATTTCAATATGCCATCTTTTCATACCTAAAACCAAATCAGATTTCCATGTAATAGCTAAAGGTTGATTTGGAATTTTCGTGATATAACTGTGTTAGGAAAAAGAAGCAGAAATTGAAGTGATAAACACAAGTAACTACATATTAAGATAGGAAGCACTGTGCTGTTAAGTTCTGTAAACTGTTAAATTGATGAAGTGAAATCCATACGACATAAGGAAAGACTTGTATGTCTATAGCACATTATACATCCCTTTGAAGACATCTCAAAGTGCCTTACAACTTTCGTCACACTGCTTAAATGCAGATACTTTTGTTGAAAGCAAGGCAGCCAATTTGCTTGCTGTAAGCTCCCACAAAAGCCATGTAGTAATTAGATAACCTTTTCTATGTGCTATATTGAGTGAGATATAAATTCTGGATAGGATGTTAAGGATAGCTATTTTGTTGTGTTTCAAAATAGTTCCAACATATAGTTCCAATCATAACAAATATGTTTTTCATATCTACAAGAGGGCAGTAAAAGCAACAGTTTCAAAATATGAATCAAAAGATCTGTGAAAATACAGCACTTCTTTGTATTGCAGACTAGAATTTTTATGTTTTTTACGACACATAAACATGCAACTTCCTTATTTGCAGCTGATGCACTGAGTGAAGGATATTCAAGCTGAAGGCACAGTGGAAAAACATATCATTGATGTGAAATATTATATCGGTTTCTTTGAATTTTTTTGTTTTTTGTTATCATTTTCTGTTTAAATGGAAGGTTGGAATTTTAAATAAGCAGGAGACAAATACAAACACCCCATCTCTTTGCACTTAATGTTGTGTTGATAAAGCTTATCAGTCAAGGAGCTTGAATGTAACAGCTCAAAAGTTTTCAAGTGCCTGCTATGCCATTGAGTAAGTTTAAACTAAAACCCATGAAATCAGACATATTAAATTATTCATCAATTACTGTTCCTTTAAAGTTAAATTTTAAAAGTTCCAATTTAGAAAAAAAATGAACCACTGTTTCAAAATTTAGCTCTCATTTAAAATATTTGCTAAAAAATTAAAACTGATCTATAAAAATAAAGGTATTACTAAGTTTGTAGATTTATCTTCTTAATTTATGACGGTCAGACAAAAACCCCAGTTGCATGGCAGCTTTATGGTTTTAAGGTCACAATGACACCAATATTCAGTTTTCCTTTTGCACTAATTAGCACTAAGATCAACTTTTAATTCAGTTTCAGTACCCATTGATTATTGTTATGCCATTATGTTAAAACTGTATAATGAGGCATGGGGCTCTGGATCGAAAAATCTGGTGTGCAGTGCACTCGCATTTCATCACTGATAAATGTCATAAGCTGCAAACTGCCTTTTGCTCCTTTTAATGTCCAATATTTGACATGAATTGTGCAGTCAGCAGTATCGAATGAGACAGGAGTATTCAAAGTCGTACTATTTAGTACTTTGGGTCAACTAAATTGCTTTGTAACTTTCTAAAATAGGGCATTTTATTTCAGCTGGAGCAATCCAAATTTATATTGCATAGTTCAATGCAAAATTACACAACACTTCAAAGCACTTCTCAATCAGTAGCTCTCACACTGTGATGTACTGTATTAGAATGATACTTTTTGAAGTCCGTGTTTTGTGCACAAGAGGTAGTATTTTTAGATGTGATACAGATGATTGGAACTTGCCAGTTGCTCAGCAAAATGTGCATCTGCACCAAAGTCAGGTACTTCAGTATTTATGCTCAAAAAAATCTATTTGCAATAACGTTCTGTATAACATTTTTCACAGCCCTTTCACATTTTAAAACTGGTCAATACTTAATTACAGCAATTTTCGCAATGCAGTCAGTGTTTGTACAATTAAATCAGCAATATCCTGTATTGTACAGAAAAGCCTTGATTGGTTTGCCTCCAACATTTTATTAACGTTTCATAAGGTGTGTGATACTATAAAACAAAAAAAACTGCAAAAGGAAGCAGGATGCCCTTATTTCCCCCAATATGTCATCCTTTCTATACCTTGTTCCAGTATAGGATTATGCTCATGCTTCCAACATACAAATTATTAAGCTCTGTGCAGCCACAGATTCCTTTGGCAGGAGATGATGAGCCAAGTTCTCATCTTCTCTTGGTGGTTTCGATACCGTGACCTGACCCAAAATGTTGAATGTCCATTTCTGTCCATGGATGTTTGCTTGATCTGCCAAGTCCCTCGAACTTCTCTTTGTTTGCTCACCATCTTTTGTATCTGTAAGTTCTTGTGTTTCTCTTGTTCCATCTTCTCCATTTGCTGAGATTCTGAGGTACCTTTTTCATATAAAGGAGAAGAATTCCAAGTAAGGTTCATCCCTTAATTCCGTGGGCTGCACGGTTAGTGTAGCAGTTAGTGCTACACTATTACAGCACGGACTGTGACAAGTTTGTACATTCTCCCTGTATTTGCCTGAGTATCCTCTGGGTGCCCAAGTTTCTTCCCATCCTTCAAAACATACAGAGGCTGTAGGTTAATTGGGTCTAATTGGCTGCCACATGCTCTAGGCCCGTGCTGTATGTCTAAATGTAAAATTTAAATTTAATGTCATTACTGAGCTGTATTAGTGAATATAGACAAAATTATTTTTGGGAGCTAATTTCAGCTGATCCATTTATAAATATTTGATGCCTTATGATGGAGTCTGCATGTCCTTTGGTTACAAACTGTTCTATGGTTCAAGAATGAGTGCCCTTTAAAACATGAACAATTGGGATATTTTAAAGTGGTAAAAGGTTTTGTGTCAGTATAAGTCTTGATTTTCAACATTGAGTCTCAATTATTATTAATACCACAGCTACAAAGACCTTACCAATTGATGAATTGACTTTCACAAGATGGCATAATTTAACCCAGAAGTTCTCAGTCTCAACTCCCCTCTCATGTGATCTCACCAAAACTCTCCACACAAAAGAGTTCCGATTCATAGTTTTGGAAGGCAGGCAAGTCAATGGAGTCTGCAAATGTTACATTTTCCTCCTTTCTAGTTCTGGAGTGACATTGATCCTGAGAAAAAGATTAACCCTTTAAACTCCAAGCAATAAATACCCTTGATTTAGCTTAAAAATTGGAATATGGGGAAAGAAAATAATTGACTTTCAAATAATGCAAGATAACAATATGTCTCTTGACTGCAATATGTTTTAGGTTAGATGGAGCTTCACATTTTATGTTGAGAAATAATTGTGTTAAATTCATTTATTTAATTTGATTGGCTTGTTAGAAAAGTTGGAATATTCCATTGTGTTCATAAATTCCTTATTTGCAAGATTTACCTTTACTGCGCGGTCAAAAGATTGATATTCCATGGAGTTTCAGGACAGCTTTTCCTGTGAGAATTCTTGCATGTGGAATTGTGACAAAATGTTGCAGTGGGATTTACTTAGAATTCCATGGCCGGCTTTTCTGTCTCTGTTTCTAATTTACAGCTATTTCTCTGGGTCAGATATCATAATTTTATAGTTAATTTATTCCCCCCCAATACAGTCTTTTTCTGGGTTATGAACTCCTGACTTATGGACACCAATAAATACAAGCCTCCTTAATATTATTTCATTCAAAAGTTCATATACATTTGTTCCCATAAGCAGAAGAGCAAGTTTCCTCACTCTCTCCACTTTAAGTAATTTTTCTTCATTATCAGTCTTATCTGCTTTTGATACTATTCATTATAATATTTTGGTGGTATGTCGCATATCACATGAATTTTACGTATTTTCTGACTTATGGACCACATTGACAGGGATATCTGTGAAAACAGAACTCATTTGTTACACAGGACAGCCTATAATTACTGAGTAGTCTATTTCCAAGATGCTGCCCAGATGCCTTCAGAGTTGATTAACCTATGCTGCATAACTACTTAATCGGCACTTAATCTACAAAACATTCACTCCTTTGTCAACACTGCAGCAAAGCAGGAGTGTGTAGAACCTGCAAGATGCACTGGTGTAACACAATAAGATTTCTCCAACACTACCTCTTAGGAGACCAGAAGTTATAGTTACCAGGTATTATCACTATCCTCTAGATTTTCCTGCAGCCAACATCCTAACATTGCTACCCACTTATTGAGATTCTTTCACCATCAATGGATCTAAAGATTAGAGAGCACTTTAGGAACATCTTCACTACACAGACTATTTAATGTTATTATAACAATAAAAATTTTCAAGCTCAACACAAAAAGTGGGTGCATTGAATTTGAATGTACATTGTGATAAATCCTTTTCATTCTACTGTCCTGATTATGGTTCAAAACATAATTGCTATTGATCATGTGAAGGTTTCTGGACCAATACTTTTCCCCATCAAAACCTATAACCACACCAACCAATAATAATTACTGGCTACATCTCAGATCCTGAAACAATTAAGTGGTCATGTAAGTATTGGAAACTGAGTCACCAGACTCATCTCCACCTATCTGCCTTTCTCCCATATCCTTTAATTCCCTTATTATGTAAAAATCTATCGAAACTTGGCTTAAATATATTTGCTGAGGTCACCTTCACTGCTTCAATGGGCAATGACTTCCACAGATCACCGCATTCTGGGAAATGCAGTTCCTTCTCATCTCCGTCCTAAATCTATGACCCTAGTTATACTCTCCCCCACCAATGAGGACAACTTACATACCTCTATCTTACCTATGCATTCATAATTTTATATGTTTCTATAAGATTCCCTCCCATTTTTCTAAATTCAAGCGAGTACAGTCCGAGACAACTAAATTTCTCCTCATAGGCTAATCCCCTTATCTCCGAAATCAACTTGGTGAACCTCCTCCAAAGCCAGTACATCCTTCCTCAAGTAAGGAGACCAGAATTGCACGTGAACAGTTGCAGGCCCAGTAGTTCCCCCTGCTCAGCACGGTTTGCCAACTAGAAAAATACCCCTGCATCCCAACTCTCTGCTTTCTATAGGTTAACCAATCCTCTATCCATACTAATACGGCACCCCCAACACTATGCATTCTTTTCTTATGTTCAAATATTTTAACCGGCAGCTTATCGAACACCTTCTGGAAATCCGAGTAAACAACGTGCATCTGCTTCCCGCTATCTCCCCTGCTCGTTATATCCTCAGAGAACTCCAGTATGTTTGCTGAATCCGTGCTGTGTTTGACTGATGGATCTATTTCACTCCAGGTGCCTCGCTATTTCTTCTTTCTGCTTCATGCATTTTCCCAACCACAGATGTTAAACCAACTGGCCTATAGTTCCCTGCCTTTTGCCTAAATCCTTTTTTTTAAGTTATACATGGATAAGAAAGGTTTAGAGGAATATGAATCAAATGCAGGCTAATGGTCATGGATGAGTTGGGCCAAAGGGCCTGTTTCTGCCCTATGGATCTAATACTTTAAACCTGATACTCTGCCGCTGGACTTCCTGCAGGATCTTGCTGAGATTCATCAACCTATGGAACATATTCTGGGATCCTTCTTGTGGGCAGCTCCAGTGCAGAATCTGCAAGCTCATTCATTAGAAGGAGTAGTGTGGTGCTGCAGGGAAGGTAAGATATGGTAAGTTCTTTTTAATTATTCATACTTTGATTAATGTTCTTAATTATTTAAGTTTCATTGATTCCAATTTAGTTATAATCATTTTTTTAATTCTTAAAAAAACTCATTATTTATTTCATTTATAATAGTTGTAAAATGTTTCTGGGGTGAGGGGAGGGGGGCTTTGTTGCCTATTAGAGATGTTCGGAGGAGTTTTGATAGTAGGGTCTGATCTGACCCACGTACTTTATTTTCTCATTGAAGGCCCTGCTTTTATGGCTCAACTCTAAAACCCAGCAGGCCAATGTGATCAGTTTTCAGTTTAAGAAGAACTAAATTCTGACGCTGTTTGTAAGGAGTTTGTACATTTTTCCATATCTGCATGGGTTTCCTCCAGGTGCTCTGGTTTCCTCCAAAATATTTGGGCTGGGGGTAGGGAGAGGTGTAGGTTAATTGGGTGTAATTGGGCAACATGGGTTCGTGTGCTGGAAGGGTCTGTTACCATACTGTAATTCTAAAAAAACGAGTTAAGTTCAGAGAAAAAGGGAACATTGAAATATTGAAAATGTTGACCACTTCAGAAACTCAGCACCATTATTTTACATTCACAGTATTGTTCAGTTTAGGTGACCAAGTAATATAAAATGATAATTATTTCCTATGTGTAATATATATTCATTTTTGTGATCTACGAGTGCACTGGAGAAGGTGGAGGAGAGATGCCTACTTGAACTGCTGCAGTCATTCTGGTGACGGTGCTTTCGCAGTGAGGTTAGGCAGGGAGATCCAAGATTGAGACCCAGTAACAAGAAAGGTTAGGGAGGAGGTCCCTGTGTGCCTGCTACACTTGACCTTTGTGATGGAGGCCATGGGTTTGAGAGGTGCTGCATTGAGTAACTGCAGTAAATGGCGCACTCAGTACATACCTGGTCAAGAGAATGAATGTTTAGAGTGGTTGATGGTGACTGCTCTTATAGCATCTTGTAGTATGTTTAATATTCATCTTGTCCATGTACCAGCTGGTACTGCACATTAGAATATAGAATGAAAAACATTACAACGCAGTCCAAGCCATTCAGCCCATGACACTGTGCTGACCTGTGTAAACCTACCTAACACCAATCTAATTATTCCATTTTACACACCCATAGCCCTATTTTTCTTGCATCAATGGGCCTATCTAAGAGTCTTTTAAATGTTCCAATTGTACCAATCTCCACCCCAAACCCAAGAAATGCATATCAACCACCCACCACCTTGTATATGAAACCTACTTCTTTCATATCCCCTCAAATTTCATCCACTCACTTTAAACAGATGTCTTCTGGTATTGGCCATTGTTGTCCTGAGATAAAATGGTGCTGGGTGTCCACCCTATCTCAGCCCCTCATAATCTTGTCCACCTCTCTTAAGTCACCTTTCATCCTCTCCATAGGGAAAACCCTAGCTCTGTCTTTAAAAATACCTTCTTGCCTGTGAAGCATTGGGTTATGTCAAGGATAAAATAAGGTATCACATTAATGCATGTTTTATGATGTGTCCCTTCTAATTGCTCACAGTCTGCTTGGCCCTGCCTGGTAGTAATCTAGAGAAACACAAGAACTGCAAATGCAAGAATCAAGAGGAAACAATGAGAACTGCAGATGCAAGAATCTAGAAGAAACAATGAGAAGCTATAAAGGCTCAGTGTATCAGGTAGTATCCATAGACATAAATGGTCAGTCAAGGTTTGTGTTGAGGCCATTTTCTTTGAGACTCTGGTTGAACCCTGTTCATCGGAATGTTGGGGTAGCAGTTTGGACTGTTGGGTGCCAGTCTACCTCTTTCAGATGAGATGATAAATTGGGGCACCACTTCCCTCATAGGAAGTTAAAAGCCCATGGATCTGTTTTGAGGAAGGAAGCATCCTGGGCAATATTTATCCTACAATATTCACTTACAAAAAAATATCATTGCTATACATGGGAGCTTCCTGCGCACAAATTTACCACAATTGTGACTGCATTACAGCAATAAAAGAAATAGTTGAAATTGAAATGTTCCAGAATGAGAATAAGAATCAGAATTTATTGTCATGACCGTGTCATGAAATTTATTTCTTTTTGTGGCTGCATCACAAAGCAGACCTTTATATAAATCACCTTAAAAAAATAAATAAAAATAGTGCAAGAAAAAGACAAAGTGAGGCAGTGCCTGTGGTTCATTGTTCATTCAGGAATCTGATGACAGCGGGGAAGAAGCTGCCCTTGTGCCGTTGAGTGCTCATCTTCAGGCTCCTGTACCTTTTTCCTGATGGTAGCAGATTGAAGAGGGCATGGCTTGGGTGGTGGGGGTCTTTGAGGATAGAGGCTGCTTGCTTATGATATCACCTTTTATAGATGTCCTCAATGGAGTGAAGACTGATGCCCATGATGTTGCAGGCTGTGTTAGCGGCCCTCTGGAGTTTTTTTCTAGTCCTGAGTATTGACACTTCCATACCAGACAGTGATCCAACCAATCAGAATGGTCTCCACAGTACACCTGAAAAAGTTTTTGAGTGACATCAATGACATACTGAATTCAGCTGATTTTCTCAGTTTGCTGGGCTGGGAGAACTGCAACGCCCAATTGTCACCTAACTTGAAAGAATTCTGGGGATTACTGGATTATGTCATTGATCATACTGTATGTCATCACTTAATTAGATCATATCCGATCGAACCTGGTCTCATCTGTGGAGCTCAGGGAGTGAATGCAGGAAAGAGTCTCTGGGCAACAACCAGAAAAATATTTTACATGTAAAGGTTATGCAAAACTCTTCAACTAGAAAATGTTGAGGGAAAATAAATAGTGCAAAATAGATAGGAGATTGCTGCAATGGACAATAGTATAAACTATTTCAATTTGCCACAACAATTAAAAAGAAAGATTCCACTGTGGCCACAATAGCATTCTAAGCATTCTGTATCAGTGAGGGTTAAGCAATAGAAATCATTTGTGATGCCCCAGACATAATCTTTCCCAAAGAGCGCATTATTCTTCTCCTATGAATTTTCAAAGCTAATGCTGATGGGTGGCAAGCAATTAAAACTGATCAATATGTAATTTAGGGTGGGTTGACATGCTTTTGAATTCCCTAGATCGTGATTGAATGAGCTGCAACCCTCTCCATAGGAAAGCAAAGGTGGGGGCAGGTGGGGGTGCAAACATTGAGCTTGTGATTATCGGAAGGTTTGATAATTTGGGTCGAGGGAATGTTGCTGGAAACTGGATTTCAGCCTAATCTGGTTGGTTAAATATACACTTTTTAAAATCATAATGTCCATTTAGGTGACTCGATTTTTAAAATTGCCAGCATGCTTTTCAGCAAGAGTCAAGTGCCTACCTGGATAATTGCCGATGGGAATGGCATGGAGTTTTCCAAGCTGTCCATCACCACTGAAATCTGGGAAGGTGGTCAGACCTTAAAGAACCTCTGACCAGCTGCAGGCAATGAATCTGCAATGGAGGTGAGAGAAATACAAGCAAAGAAGGGAGCAGCAATCTTCAATTTCTGTGGCTGAACCCCCACCCTGAGTCCTAAGTGCCACACAGCTGCAAGGAATGGACCAATCAGCTCTGCAGATATTACAGTGTCTTACACTCAGGTGTGCTGATCAATAAGAGAACACACAATGATATTTCTTCACATAAATGGAGCAATGGAAAGTGAATCTGGCAGGAGTTAAATGGAGAATATCGATGTCTCCTTAATTTACCTCTCATTACCCATCTGCTGTGGGGTTTTCTCCTGGTTTCTTTTTGTGCCTGATAAGAAAAAGCCATGCATTGTCCCCAAATGTTCCAATTTATGGTAGTAATTGTGGATGTAGGAACTGCAGCTGAGACAAGATCCTTTGATATACATCCACTCTGAAAATACACTAGAGGAACTTTCATGGATTATTTCTTAAAACATCCAGTCCAACTTTTTGGTGGGGTGATGTGTCACATGGAAATTATCACTGGCATAATTTAACATGAGGAAATTGTCTTCTGTTTGGGATTCACGCAAAAAAGTGATCCAAATTCCAAGCAGAGATTTACCCAAAGGAGGAGGGAGTCAAAATTAGGGGCCATGAATATAAAGTGCTAATACAACAAGGAAGTAAGAAAAAATAATTTTAAAAGAAATGTTGGAACTTACTTTGATAAGGTTTTAATATTTTTTTAAAAACTTTTATAGATGCAGCATACTAACAGGCCCTTCAGGCCCAAAAGCCCACGCCAGCCTTGTACTTGGATGGAGTACCTGGCCGAGTATTAAAGATCTGTGCTGACTAACTTATTAAGGTATTCATGGCTATCTTCAACATCTCACTCCAGCAGGGTGTGGTACCCACTTGTTTCAAACAGGAGTCAATCATACCGGTGCCCAAGAAGAGTGTAGTAATCTTCATTAATGTCTATCAACCAGTAGCATTAACATCAACAGTGATTAAGTGTTCTGAAAGGTTGGTGATGTAGCCTATCCTGTCTGAGCAGTGATATGGATATATTCCAGTTTGCCTATTATAGTACAGATCTACAGCAGATGCCATCTCACTGGCTCTACACAAAGCCCTCAAACACCTTAACAGAAAAGATGCATACATCAGGATGCTCTTTATCAACTACAACACCATCATCCTCTCAAAAATGATCAGCATACTCCAAGACCTGGGAGTTAACAACCCACTGTGTAATTGGATCATGGGTTTCCTCAACTCCAGTCCAAAACTGGTGAAGATTGGTAGGAACTTCTCGTCCACAACCTCCATCAGTACTGGAACACCACAGGGCTGTATTCTTAGCCCCCTACTCTACTCACTTTACACCTACGACTGTGTAGCTCAGTACGACAATAACACCATCTACAAATTTGTCAATGATACCATGGTAGTGGGTTGTATAATGGAAGGGAATGAGACAGCATACAGGGTGGAGATTGAAAACTTGACTGAATTGTGCACCAACAAGAACCTTGCACTCAATGTCATCAAAACTAAGGAGCTGATGTTGACTTCAGGAAGGGAAAGCCAGAGGTGTACAATCTGTTGATCATTGAGGGATCAGAGGTGGAGAAGATGAGCAAATGTAAGTTCTTGGGAGTCACAATCCCAAAGGATCTTTCCTGGACCAAACACACCGATAGCATCATGAATAAAGCATGTCAGCTTCCTCAGGGGCTTGTGGAGGTTTGGTATGACACCATAAACCTTGGGAAATATCTATAGAGATGTGCTGGAAAGTGTGCTGACCGGCTGCATCATGGTCTGGCATGGGAACGCCAATACCCCTGAGCATAAAGTCCTCCAATAGGTAGTGGGCACATCCCAGGATATCACAGGCAAATCTCATTCCTCTAATGAGTACATCTACAGGGTAGCAGCAGCAATCATCAAAGACCCACGGCACGCAGCACACACTCTGTTCTTGCTGTTACCATCAGGAAAGAGGTATGGGTGCCAAAAGATTCACACCACCTGGTTCAGGAACAGCTGCTACCCCTCCACCATCAGACTCCTCAATAACAAACTCAATCAGAGATCCATTTAAGAACTCTTACTTGTGCACTTTATTGATTTTCTTATTGTTCTCTCTGTATTGCACAGTCAGTTCATTTGCATTCATTATCTGTTTACAGTTCTTTATTTGTTTACATATTTACACTGTGTACAGTTTATTTTTTTGCACTACCTATTAATGGTAATTCTGCTGCACCCGAAGGAAAAAGGATTTTCAGGGTTGTATATGATGTCATGTATGTACTCTGACAATAAATCTGAAATCTGGAAATCTCATCCAAATACACCAACAAATCTACAAACTCTGTAGATTTTAGCTAGGTGGGAGAAAACTAGAGCTCCCAGATAAAACTCATGCAGTCATGAGAAAAATGTACAAGCTCCATATGGACGGTGCCAGACTCAAGCCAACATCATTGGCACTGTAATAACATTGTGGAAATCACTACGCTAAGTGTACCATGATTGGATTGAACACCATTCAGTAAAGAGGAAGTCACTTTACATGAAGGTGATAGGATTAGAAGCAAATATCGATAGGATGAGATGTGGGAGGAGGTCTGTGTAGAGCAGCGATGAAATGGCCTATTTCTCACTTGTACAAAGTGGGAGAGAGCACAAGGGAGTGAGGAGAGAGGAGAAAGGAGAAACATGAGGAAGGAGGGAGAGTAATAAAGAAAGAGGAGAGATGGGAAAGAAGGAAGAGGAGTAACTTGTTGAAAAATATTTGAGAAAGTGATATTATCTTTATAACATTACTTTAATGTTTCAAGACATCTTAAACTACATGAAAGTTGAATGAAGCAGGTTTGAATACCTGAAGATGCTACTAAATCGATAGATACATGGAAAATGTGATATTAAACTATATGACTTTCAAAACAGATTTGGAAGATACATGAATTGGAAAGGTTGAGGGGAATATGGGGAAAATGCAAGTGAATGGGACAAGCTTAGTTGAACAACTTGGTCAGCATAGGGCAGTTGAGCCGTAGGACATGCTTACATGATGTAAGACACTATGATATTCCAGAGGTGAAAATGAGTGGCCATAAACTCCAGAGATAATATCAGACCTGTGTATTGGCAGGAACCTGGAAAAAGAAGGAGGAAACATTCTGGGAAATCACTAAGCTCAGGAGGGTTCCTGGTGTTGGGAAGAACTGAAAGATAGAATGATCTTTGAATGGAAAAGCAATGGGGGAAGGAAGTGTCATAGAGTAGGCAGTGGGATTCAGAAGTGTTTTGAGTCTTACAGGGTTGCATAGCTCTTGGGAAAGTAACATTCTTTGTATCAGCCAAACCATTTGTAGGTTTATAATTCCATACAATTATAGTTTAATGCCATTGGGAATATTTAGCCAGTTCTCAATTAGCCCACTAGATGGAGCGGTGCATGCTGGGGAAGTGTCCTGTTGCAGTCGGAAAGGTAATCTGTCGAAGCAGCCAGGCTGTTGAGCAAGGACTCCTGAAGCGTTCCCATTGAGACGACCCTGGATCTGAGGTTCTACCAGATTGTGAGAAGCAAGAGAGATAGGAATCACCTTCCAATAGTTTCCTATTCAGATCTGCAATCCAATTTCCGGTCCTCTGAGATATTTGAACTTCTCCAAATGTAACCATTTGAAAAATCCATCATTTCAACCCAGGATCTGGAATTCCTCCCAACATCTGTGTTGCTCTCTACTTCCGTTTCCTCCTCCGCATAGCTGTGAGATTGAATGTTTGATCATCAATCCTCATGTTACCCTGTCACGATGAGTGAACTGCTGCTATGTGCACTGATAAGTTGGTCCACAATGAATGACCACTCAAAATGGCCTAAGGTGTCATAGCTGGTAGAAGTTGGGTTGAATGCTGCTCTCAAATACGGTCTGGAGTGAGACATTGATTTCTCAGGTTTTCATTAGCCACCGTCTCTTTCATTCCACATCCCTATATCTCCTTTCCTCCAACTCCTCAGCCACTATCTCTCTCTCTCTCTCTCTCTCTCTCTCTCTCTCTCTCTCTCATTCCCTATCCCGCTGTCTCTTTTCCTCCAGCTCTGCATTCATAGAGCTAGCACCTTCCCCTCATCAATTCTCTGGTTTTCTCTCCTGCCCCCAAATCCACGTTGACCTATGACCTCTTAATTGCTAGCTAATGTTGCTCCTCCTGCCCCTTCTTCTCACCTCCCCCTGCAATTTAATTCAGACACCTGCCTGCTTTTTGCTCATGCCTTGATAAAGAGCCCAAGCCCGAAATGTTGGTTATATATCTTTGCCTTCTGTGTGCACGGTGGGACCTGCTGAGTTTCTCCTTTCTCCTCCATTGTCTAGGTTGGTAAGTTAATTGGCTGCTGTAAATTGCCCATTGCTAATATATCATTGGTAGAATCCAGGGGGGGGGGGGGTTAATGAAAATGTGGGAAGGATAAACTAAACTAGATTAGTATAGGATGAGTGTAAATGGGTGGTTGGTGAGCAGAACAGAGTTGGTGCAAAAAATTATATTGTACTAATCTATACTTTTCTAGCGACTATACCGGTAGAGCTGCTAAATAAACACGCATACACAAGGTTAGTCAGCCAAAGACTGCTTATTTGAATTTGCCATCCTTCTTTTATATCCCTTCCGTCCCAGCCTCCACGGGTCATCGGGGAGGTGACGCCACTACGTGTTTGCCGCCAATCTGAGGGGCTGGTGTGTTTAAAGTAAACATGATGGGAGCCCCGTGCCCTCTAGAAAGAGGCATAGCAACCCAGCATGCCACTACTCAGCATACACTACCACATGTATGCGGTCCATTGCCCAGGTGAGTGCAGAGCGGACCGGCCCGCGGCTCTACTCGTCCACTGGTGAGACTCACTGGTGACAGTTCGCAATACTGCGCTATGCATCCACTCAGCCCCCTACATGGCCACTACACCTTACATTTATTGTATTGTAAATAAATCAGACCAATTTTGCTCATCAATACTTACACTTAAGTCTGATTCCCATCTCTGTCTAAAATTATAAACCGCCTGTTTAGGGGCTCCCATTTGAAGTCAGAAGTACATGGCTGAAGTGAATTTCTTTGTGTTTCCCTTTCGATTCAGAGTCTCCACAGCACTACACTTTGATAAAAACACTGTTGGCCCCAATTTTTCCCTTATGTATGTTCTGAATTGAAAATAGCAGAAGATTGTGTTGTTAAGGATCCCATATTTATTTTTTAATTGTTCAAATGACATAAGTTGCCCCAGCTCAGAGCAATCCTCAATATATCTGATCCCTTTATGAGACCAAGTCTCTAAAATTTTACTACCCATTGTAAAGGGATAAGCCTGTTTTGAATCAGAGGTGTTTTGGAACCTTTTTGTTTGAATCTTATAATTTGTTTTATACCAAATATAAATTATTTATTTTAATTAATAAACTAATTAATTAAATTTTAATTATTTATCTTTTTCACCAGATATTAATTTTGCTTCACATTTATATTTTTAAAAATCTGCTATTCTCTCTCCTACTTTTTCTAGTTCTACTTTCAACCACACAGGTTTGGCTCCTTCCTCAAAAAAGAGAAAGAAATCTCATCTGGGCCGCTCGGTAATAATACAATTTTTTTTTGCATTATTTATCTCTCACTTCACAGAAATTAAATAAGTTAAAGTCAGACTTATCAGATAAATGTTTTAGATGTGGTGAGGAGATATGAGCCTTCTTACACTCGACTTGGTCATGTTGCAAAGTGAGACCGTTTTGAATGGATTTAGAACATTTTTTAGAACAGATTATTGAAATTCCATTTCCACAAAACTCAGAATTTTTTTTTACTGGGAAATATAATAGGGATAAGACCAAAATTGAAATTATATTAATATCAAGTTGAATTTGTTAAAATTTCACTGGCAGTGGCCAGAAAGTGTATTGCAGTTATTTGGAAGTCTGACTCCCATCTCGGTATGGCACACTGGAATGCAGAAATGAATAGCTGTGTTCCCTTTGAGAAAATTACTTACAACCTAAGAAATAGGTATGACATATTTCTGCAAATATAGAGACAATATTTACAGATCTCAGGTGTAAATCTTTAGTTGAGTTTCTTCCAGTCCTCAAGTCCATGTTAAGCTTCTCCAAAGAAGAAGACCAATTAAATAATGAATTCAAATCTGTGGAGTGAGCCACACTTTTCAGCCACCTTTCTTATTTTTCCATTCTATCTTTCCTTCTTTCTTCATTCTTTTTCTCTTCTCATGCACTCTTTTTTTGGGTCTTTTGGTGGGTGGGCGGGGGTTGGAGGGTTTGGTTTACAACCATCATGTAGTATAAATTTATCTACTTATGTTTTTGTCTTTTTTTAATTTTGTATTTGCCTACATGTATGGTCTAAAAAAATATATTAAAAAAAAGAACGGAGTTGGTGGACCAAAAGGCCTGTTTCTATGCTGTATCTCTCAATTACACTAAGAAGCATTTCAATTGGCACTGAGAACTTCAGGTCATTCACACAGAAGCCCAATATACACAACGGAAGGAGGGTACCACCTCCCATACTACCACCCATTCATCCCATTGAGCATCATTTATAGATTCCACCTTAACTTTACACAGTATGTCACCTCAGAAACCACAGAGTTGAACTGGAAGCAGGACTCCATTGATTGAAAAGACAGCAGAAGAAGATGGATATAAATGCAAAATTTTGTTCATTGCCACATATTGAATAACCACTACCGTAATTGCTGCACAGTAGATGAAATCTCATTGGCTCTCCACTCAGGCCTGAATCACCTAGACAACAGCAACACATACATCCGGCTGCTTTTCATCAGTTGAAGCTCAGTTTTCAATACCATCATCGTCTCAGTACTGGCCAGAAAGATCTGGACTCTGCACCCTGTCTGCAAGTGGATCCTGGACTTGCTCATCCGAAGACCATAGTCAGTGTGAATTGGTAACAACATCTCCTCCTCTCTAAGCAACACAGGCACACAAGGGTGCCTGCTTAGCCAATTGCTCTACTCTACATACATGGCTTGGCACAATTTAAATGCCATCTACAAATCTGAGACAGCGATGAGGAAACATAGAGGAGAGAGATAGATCAGCTAGTTGAGTGGTATCACAACAATAACCTTACACTCAACATTAGCAAAACTAAGGAACTGATTGTGCTCTTCAGGTAGGGAAAACCAGGAAAATGCAAACTAGTCCTCATCGAGGGATCAGCAGTGGAAATGGTAATGAACTTCAGATTCCTGCGTATCAACATCTCTGAAGATCTATCCTAAGGCCTTTAGGTCGATGCAAGCATGAAGAAGGCTCGCCACTGTATACTGCTTGACCTGCTGAGTTTCTCCAGCTTTGTGTCTTTAACTTCAATCATGGCATCTTCAGACTTTCATGTTACTCCTATGTACTGTAAAACTGCAAAAATCTCTTTGAGGGATGCCTACCCTGAAGAAGTTCTCATTGGCTTTCCAGAGTTCTGTAGGAATTTCAAACTTATGACCACTTGCCTGTGCCATTGTGCTCCTCCCCATTCCCCTTTCCCCCACCATTTTGTTCAGACACCTGCCTATATTTTGCTCACACCTTGATGAAGGGCTCAAGGCCACCACGTTGGTTATGTACTTTTATCTCTGCTTTATAAAGTACATTATTTAACCTGATGAGTTTCCCTGGCTTTGTGTTTTTACAGACACTACCTCACTTTTTTTTTCTCTTTTGCACTAATTTATTTATTTTAACAATGTAATTTTCTGGCAATTTTTGCACCTGTAATGTTGACTACAAAACAATGAATTTCATGTTGTGTTTGTGACAATAAATTCTGATTCTGCCTGCATTGTTTTACTGCACCCAACAACATTGTGGGAAAACCCACTCCTCAAGGATTGCAGTTCATCAACACTTTCTCAAGGTGATTAGGGATAGGCTTCAGCCTGCAAATACCACATCCCTTGAATGAATAGATTTTTTTAAATGGAGCTCTTTCTTCCAAAGAGTCATGGCTTTCAATAAACAATCAAACAAATAAAATAGCTCTAAAAGGTGGGTCATTGGACTGTAACCTGAGCTTGGACCGAAGACAAATTGTACCGAATAGTACATAGGTGCTTTCTTTTGCAGGAAAGCGGATTTACCCTTAGGACAGCTGAAGTTGAGGAGGAGAAATTAGGAAAAATGGATGTGATAAATATTGCAAGGTTCCTCAGGCTTTTGGACGCTGGGTAACTTTGTTCTGCATCTTCCAAATCATTTCCTCCTTTATTGTGTTGTCTGTATCACATGTAAAATGTCACAGAAACCTACAATTAGGCTAAGTGTGCGTGGAGCATACAAAAGGAAATGATACCACTACACTGTATACTTAAAGCTACAGAATCACTTTTCAAAGAATCTGCTTGTCAATTTCTGGTCAATTTCATTAATTCAAAATTAACCAGTCATTGACCTCTGCATACAATCTGCTCACGAAACCAAAGAACTAAGCACTAAAATGTGATTTCAGCAACTTTCCTGGATTGGGATGATCCAGCCCCATATTTCGGGAAATGGATGGTGCTCGAATTATCATTATTAGAAGTGTAAAAACTGTTAAAAGCTGCAGCAATTCAAACCACTGCCTTTTCACCTTGAAATGCAAAGCATTCTCTAAAAGGGTTGAAAATGCTATTAAATCATTATGAATTATATTATTATAACAGTGGAATTCTAACAAGATGGTGAGATGTTTAGATCTCATAACATGCCACTCTCTTAAAATATTCGACACACAGACAGAGGGTCTTGGGGAAGTGTTGCATTGGAGGCAATCCAAGAGATTCACCAGGCTAATTCCTGGGATGAGAGGCTGGAGTTTAGAAGCTGAAGTTTAGAGGCTGGAGTTACAAACATCTAAGATCCTAAGGGAATTAATTGACAAGGTAAATATTTTCACCAGTGGATGAGTTGTGAGCATTTGGACCTGGATACAAAATAATGGGCCAGTCATCTAAAATTGAGGTGCATAGAAATGTCTTCACTCAGAGGGGAATGAGTGCTTGGAAGTTCCCCTGAAGGTGGTGGGCACTGTATCACTAGATATATTTAAAGCGGAGATAGATAATTATTTGAAATATTGAAAAATTGTAAGGACATGGTTATTGGCAGAGAAGAGGAATTGAGGCCAACATAGATTAGCCATGATGGTATTGAATGACAGAACAAGCTTGAAGGACTAAGTAGTCCAACTCTGCTCTTATTTTCCTGTCTTATTGAATTGCCTCCTGAATACTTGTTAAATGCAATAAAGGAGAATTTTCTGGTGCGCTCTGCAAATTAGGGCGTATGGGTAGAGTTTTGGAACAATATTTGCTGGGGGTCTGTGGCAGATCACGAAGAATAAAGATGTCAACAAATAGCCATGTCTTACAATACTTCTTTCCTCATTTCCCTGGAAAGTTCAGGATAGCTGAGTTAGCAAAACTTGGATGGAAATGATGAAGCAATTTTCGAGCTAGATGTTTTTTTCCAATAGGATGCTCAATAGTTGAAAGGAATGGGAATGATTTTCATGCTGGATTGGTGAAACTCATGATATAGGCAATGGCACTTGCATTAAACCATGCTTATTTAAAATGTTCCTTTAGTGGATCAAACTGGTTTAATAAAAGGTAGCTCGAGGTCAGCGAAGGGTTAATGTGACATCATAAATCATATCTAAATAAGGAGCTGTGAGCTGTCTCAGTTGCTTAATGATGCTATTGGCAGCAGGGTCAAAAGATACGGAGGAAACATTGAACCCAGAGAGAGAAAGCTGGCTGCAAAGTGAATCATTTCCCTGCCTCACTCAGACATTGATAAAACACGGTGGGCTGAGAGAATAATAGGTGAATTAGAAATTAATGATTTTTCTGGTATGTAAATGGCAATTAAAGTACATAGACTGCTTCAGGCTCTGTCCATGAGCTCTTCTCCATTAGTTTTGATGGAAGTGCACTCAGATGCAGGTTTAAAACTAGCAATGCACTTTGGCCAGCGCTTATCATCACTGCTGAATTCCTCAAACAATGCACTTCTTCTTGTTTTTGTTTTGTTGTTTGATTGCACAAATGTATCAAAAGGAGCCTCACTGCTCCAGGTTTTATTGACATTTTAAGCTCAGATGGGCAATGCTAAACACTGCATTCAGCGAAAGCCCCTATCAACCCAACCTCATCTAAGAGCAATTCTTCATGCATAAGCTACACATTACCTGTAAGACTGTGCTGGCAATTGAAGTGAATGGGAAGTGGTGTGGTGGTGAGGGGGAGTGGGGGTGCGGGGTGGGTGGTTACACCATGATAAAAGAAAGGTTGAATTGACAGACTCTGTAGAGGGTAATCTTCTGTCAATTAACGAAGGATTGTAGTGACTCCTAATGAAGTGCCTACTCAGTTTGCAGGCCTGTTTACCATGCCCTGATGTAAACTGTCACGCATCTAACTTACTGTGAAAGGGATTGAAATTCCACTGTCAGAGGTCTAAAGAATTGCATTTGTGTAGCAGCCAGCATTCTCACAGGCCATCTCAATGTTTCACAGCCGCTGAAATACTTCATAAAATGCTGACCTGGTTGTAGATACCACAGCATCCAAGTTGCAGACAATGGGATCCCACAATGTGCAAAGGGATGACTATCAGATAACTTCCATCAGCGAGAATGAAAGTGCAGATCACATTAACTTCCCGATTGCTCTTATTGGGATGAGTTGGTTAAAGTAAGTTATAGAGCAAACAAGATCTCAATTTTATGTCTTATTTGAGAAATTGCATCTCTGATAGCACAACAGTCCTTCGGTACCATTATTAGACCTTTTCACACTGCTGAATCTAGGCAACCCTCCTAGGTCCTGGGTGAAGTTCCCAGGAAGGTTGCATTTCCCAGGAATTTTACACCATAGCCTTACATAGCTGGTAAATCGGCAACTGGGCATTTTAAGGGGAATCCCTCCCCCAGCGATAACAACACGAGTGATGTTCAAAGAATTTAATGAAGAAAGAGAGATTGACAGGTGAACCAAAGAACCTGCTCCTGTACTGTACTGCGTTCTATGAAATAGATTGACAGATTGGAAAACAGTGAGACGAAGAGTTCTTTAGATTAGGAGTGATGACTGGACATTTGATCAGGAAGAATGCAGATTATGGACAATAGCACTGTATGTAACTTTGGTACCTACAGCATCTTTAAAAATTTAGCTTTACTGATACAAAATGTATAGAACATGAAGCAAGAGAATCATTAACAATATGAGCCAATGTGAGGCAGCAAAAGAAAACCAAATGCTCAAAATTTTAATTGGAATTGGTTGAAGGGAGCAAAAGCTGTGAGCGATGGAATCAGAAGGAAGAATAGGGCCACTTCAGTTGGTTTTGTGAGCAATACCTTATCCATTCCTGCAACTGCCAATCACCTGTACTGTCCACAATTGCCATCTGGAACTAGTTACATGTCAACTGCTCTCCCCATTCCCACACATATCTGTCTGTTCTCAGCCATCTCCACTGCTTGGGTAAGGCCAAATGCAAGCTAGAAGAACATTACTCAGTATATTCCACCTGCACAGTGTCCCAATGGCATGACCATTGAGTTTTCTAATTTCAGTTAACCCACACCCCCGAACATTCTCTCTGCTACTAATCCATCCACCTCCTTCTCTCAGACACCCTTCTTTCTAATCACTGCCAGCCCCCATACCCAGATTATTTCCTCTATCTAAACTGATTCTATCTACGTATCACTCAGACAGTCAACCTACTTGGCCCCTTATCCTCTTTCCCTGATGTTCCCATCTATCTTCTATCCCTAATCTGCTTCCTCTCATTGTTTCCTTTCTAAAAGACCACAATCTGCATTTCTTTGTTGTGTCATCTCCAAACCTCTGTTGCTATTTCTCAACCCTCCCTCCCCGGATCCATCTGCCAATCAGCTCCTCCACCTGTATGGAACTGTGACGCCTATGTGATGCATGCACAGAGGTGATGTCACGAAGCTTACCTGGTAAGCCATTTGTGGTTTCACACTACCTGAAGGGGATTGGGGGGTGAACTCTGCTGAGCTCTAAGAGTACCCTCCACAAATTTTGACCGGCCCTGCTCGGTCTGACCTTTTCACGACGCACGATTCCTGAGTAGGTAACTGGGTAAGTTGCCAGTTAACTCACTTGTACAAATAGGTTACCTATTACTTCCTGCTGATTTACCTCAAAAGAAAATCCCAAAATATGTTCACTTATGGTATCGTTTTACATTTTGCAATGTCATGAACTATAATGTACTCACACTGATGAATTCCACCAGACAGAAACAAAAGGACCCAAAAATGTTATTTTTAGAAGTTCTCTTAGATCGTCATAAGGATTAGGGCAGCTATATGGACTAAAGCTGAAACCGAGGTAATATAAATTGCTAAAAATTGAACTGATATTGCAAATTTAAAAAATAATGGAAAAGTAGTTTTTGAATACAGTCAAACTCCTGGTATCCAGCGCCTATGATAGATGCCGGAATTTGTCGGTTGCTTGAGATTGCATTACATAGATTGATGAACTAACTGCTAGGGGGCACTAATTTAATTTTTTACCATTTATTATCTGCAATTTTTTTTTGCTGGTCACTTGAGGTTGCTGATTGCTTGAATTCCGGATAACAGGGATTTTACTGTATATTAAACAGTGTAAGAATAAAAACAGCACTGAAATTGTGAAAAAATATAGTTGCAAGACTCAACATTTTCAGTGCATTGTGTGCTGTGAGTATATTGAAATTCATGTCAAATCATTGACTTGTCGTTAGTGCTTTCATGAGGACACTGGAGCAGGGTATCCTGGAGAGGAGCAGTGAATCAATTTTCCATGAATGTTTATGCCTAAAAGTGCCCCAGAAATTGTAGGGAGATTTCCTCCATTATAACAGTGAGCTTCACTGTTAGATCACAGATCACAGGTCATTAATTTCTGTGTGTTCCATGGCAAACAAAAAAAAAGTGAAGGGCAAGTAGTAAGAGTTGTTGAAAATAAAACAGGAAGTAAATGTGAGAATCATGGTAAATAATGGATTATTCTGCAAACAAATTACTGACTGTGGTGGTGGCCACCTGATCCCATGTTAAGACTGTGTGGTCTTGTTCTGTTTCACAACGAGAAGCTAGTTTAAAGCTACACTGCCCCCTTTTGTGGCTTATTTCCTCAGGTTTCTGAGCAGGGACACAAAACATTTATCAGAAGATGTAGTCTTGTAGATGGAGTTAGAAGGTGCTAGTCGAATGGTGTTGTTCAGGTTGGAGTCTGTGACCAGAGATGTACTGTAGGGATCATTGCTGGATCCAGAGTTGTTTGTCGTCTACATTATTGACAGGGGTGAGAATGTAGTTGAAATGGTTAATAAATTTGTGATGCTACCAAAATTGGTGGGCAGTGACGAAGGTTATCTAAAATTACAAGAAGATCGAGATGAACTGGGAGGGTGGGCCGAGGAATTTAACGAATAAGTGTGAGGAAATTCAGTTTGGGAAATTACACCATGGCAGGACTTCTACAGTAAATACCAGGGCCCTGGAAAGTGCTGTAAAACAGAGATGCATCTAGGTACAAATACATAGCTCCTTGAAAGTGATGGCACAGGTAGATGGTTGGGGAAGAAGGCAGTTAGCACATCAGCTAGGGCAATGAGTATAAAAGTTGGGACATGATGTTACAATTGTCCAAGATGTTGTTGTGACCACTTTTGGAGTATTGAGCATAGTTCTGCTGTCATAGCCTTAGGAAGGATGTCAATAACCAGAAAAAGGTACAGAAATGATTCACAAGGGCGTAAACAGGACTGAAGGCATTGATTGGTAGAGAGAGACAAGATGGGCTGAGACCTTTTTCCTTGGTGTGGATAGAAAGCTCACAGGGGTAGCCTGATAGATATATTTAAATCATGAAGAACAAAATAAATGGTTGCAGTGTTTGTTCAAGATTAGAGGAGTCTAAATCTGGAGGACATAGATTGAAGATAAAGGAGGTAAAACTTAAAGGGGACCAGAGAAGCACAGATTGTTGCAAATCTGAAACAGCTGCCAGAAAATAGCTATATTGGTGAGTACAATAACAAACTTTAAAAATCATCTGACTAAGGTACATAGATAATGAAGGTTTAGACAGATATGGCAGGCAAATGGACTAACAGGTGGGACATTGGGTAGCATAGACAAGTTGGGCTAAATGATCTGTTTCCATGCTGCATAACTGAGTACCTCTATCATTCAATATATTGTACTTTCACCCTGTCTTTTGTCTGGTATGCCATTTCATTTTTTTTTGCAGTATTGCCAAGCCATGGACAACTTACCTGTGGAATAGTAACAGAATATTAATAGAAGGAAATCTGATGAATATTTGACCACAGAGAGGGTATTTCTGACTCTCGAGAAGGTGGTCTCAGAGCCAGGGAGGAAGTTGCCAGGATTTTCCCCTGAATTTCTCTGCCATGTTTCCGCTTTTATTTGTAGCAGGATAAAGGCATATTCGTGAGCAAGTGTGGTCAGAGGGTAAATGTGCTAGGGAGTGAGTGGATGCACGTAAACGTGATTTGTGTTAGTGGCTGAGTCAACGTATTACCATACCTTATTTCCACAGGGAATGTAGTAACCCAAAGAATCATTTGCTCCAGAGATGAACTAATCCACTTTATTGCTGGCTTTTGAATGCCCTTCTCAGCCAGGAAAGTAAAACCCCAAAAAGCTTGGTTGTGCTGCTTGGCTCATGACAGTACAATCGTGTGAATAAAATTATTCAATTAGGCATGAGTTAAACTCTCACCTGCTGCTGGATTACAGAGAACCATTTTGTTTGGGCATCGTCTTGTTTCTCTGTTAGGTGAACAACCAATTTGCATCTCCTCAGCAGTGTCAGTGAATGTAATTGTCTAGCTTGAGCCAGTTCTGATTAACGAAACTGCTGGGAGCTTCTGTTCACTTTGCCTGTTCAAGTGCAATGCTGAAATCTAAAGTGAGAAAGCATATGATGGTTTCCTTCCTCTGATGTCTGTTACGGGTCAAAACTGAAATGAATTTTGTCAGTTCAATTTACTCTCCAATTGATATGAATTCATGGCGTGAACCGGTCTTTAATTTTGTCCCAAATCAGCAATTGTGACCTCGGGAGGATGTGGAGCAGAGAAAGTGGAAAAGAGGAAATCTCACGCTGGTGAAGTGGAGTTGCTTTTCCTGAAGTGGAATGTTAGGATAGATGATTGTAGCCACCCTCCAGCTGCTGATTACTGTCATCATAGGTGGGGGAAGGCTGGGCGGAGGGGGTATAAAGAGCTCTATAGCTCAACCCAATCATCTACCAGAGCAATTGCCTCCTTGGTAGAGGAGCTGTGTGATTCCACCACATGTTGGGGAATAGATGTTTCTCAGGAACATTGTGTGAGAAATCACCAGCCCCTATTAATGCCTCTCATCCAAACTGCAAGAGTGCACCAACATAAGTCTCACATAACATCCTGCAGGGTGTATCCCCAGAACAAATCTTTAATGTGCCTTTACATGAATCATAGATTATTACAGAATGGAAACAGGCCATTCAGCCTTCTCTCAGACTAACCATTGGTCATCCTTACATATAATCCAATTTTCCTTCACATGGACCATAGCCAGATTCTATACCTGGGTGATTCCATTTCCACCATTCTCTCTGGCAGTGTGTGCCAGGTATTCACCACTTTTTAGGTGAAAAGTTCCCTTCGGATCCCTTCTAAGTCTCTTACACATTACTGTAAATATGAGTCCTCTAGTTTTATCTCTACCTGAGGTGGGGAAAAGTTTTGGGGGTTCCACCCTATCTATGCCCCTCATAATTTTATACACCTTAATCATGACCTATCCCATTAAATATATCTTGCCAAATCAAAATACCTGGGCATGGGTAGCAAGGGTTGCCTGCTGGCTGGCAAGATTTGGCCAACATACTAGCCAAAATAACAAAGGTAATGTTCCCTCCAGACCCAACACTATATCTTCTAGGGAATCTTATGGATATAGGCTACAAACTGATCAAATTCCAAATTCAATTTACATTCATATCCCTGGCCATAGCAAAAATGCATAGCAATGACCTGGTACGACTCCCCTCTTCTTATCAGCAAATGAGCTACCGAGATGCACAGCTGTATTCCCATGGAAAAAGATTACCAATAACCTTCGGAACCAACACAGCACCTTCGTTGGAATATGGCAACCATATCTGGAATATACAGGAGCATGACTGTAGCCATTCCCCAACAAAAAGGTTTATAGAAAACTGCTAACAGATAGATTAAGAAAAAGTGCCAACACAAGGGGATTGTCCCATGGCCTCCATGGACATATATGAGAAATGCTGACGCCACGTTCAACCTCTCATTTCTTCTCTTTGTTCTTTTCCTCCTTTTCTAACTTTTCTGCTTTATATCACGTCAATCTTTTCTCTTTTTTTCTTGGGGGAGGGATAAGGGGGTGGGAATGGGTGAGGGAGAGCTGTCATATATAAGTAAATCATTGGATAAAAATGACATGGTCTGTAACAACCAAAATCAAATTAAAATATTAAAAAAAAAGAGTTGCCTGGTGGAACACTAATCAACACTGCTGCCTCATGGCTCCAGGTAGGCAATCCTGACTGCATGTAGTTTTTGTGTGGAGTTTGTGTGGAGCTTTCCATGCTCCAGTTTCCTTCCATGTTGTATGTCCTGTAGATTAATTTGTTACTTTAAAATACCACAAATTGTACCAAAAAATCTAAAGGTAATGAAAATATTTTAAAAGTTCAGCAGATTAGACAGCATTTGTGGGAAAACAACGGTTTCAGGACTGGGACATTACTTTAGAACTGGAAAAGAAAGGGAAAATGAGTTTTTGTGCAAAGAGGGGAACCAACAAAGTATCACTGATAGATTGAGACTGAATAATCTAATGCGGCAGTCAAGGGGCAAGAAAGATTAGATTAAGCTTATTTTTTCTGTGTAATAATTGGAAGGCTGTGGGATATGACCAGCAGGCCAAACTACACAGTAAAACAAACTGAGGCAAGGTGAGAGCAGGTAGAAATGACCTGTTTGAAGTTGGAGGAGTTGAGTCAAAAGGGACTGATGGACAAGTATGAGAGAATGCATTGTGGGAAAGAGGGTAAATGGAAATGATAGAATAGCTCGGCTGGGAACTGGCAAGGATCCAATGGGCCGAAAGGCCTCCTTCTGTGTCTAATAAGTAAGTACCAGAGCATAGTGATTAAGCTCCAACCCTAATAATTTGGCAACGTGAGCTAAAATCCCATCACAGCAGCTGCGGACTTTAAATTCAGTAAACCCATGAGCAGCCAGTATCAGTAATGACGACCATGGATATAATAGATGTTGTAAAATCCTCTTTGGCCCATCCCTAAATGTCTTTTCGATATGTGATCTGCCATCCTAATCCAGACTGACCTATTTACAACTTCAACCCCACAATTTTTAATGTTGCTGGTTGGTGGAACTTTCTGGAAATGTGCCCACCATTTCCTGACTAATTAAATATTGTTGTACATTGATAATTAAGTGTGTGGAAGAACCTCTACTGTTCAGTCTCAGTGGATGAGACTCCAGTTCGCAGCAAGGAATTACAGGTGATTCCCAGAAGCACTCTGATGTTATCCAACAGGTATCTTGAACGTGCCTGTACTACCTTCATCACAACGCTCTCCGAGACCACCAAAGAACTGTCAGCACTACCAATGCAACAATTCTTTTGCATTGCTAGACAAATGTAAATGTTTTTTCTCTCCCTTTTATATTATTTATTTTGTTCTCTTCTTACGTGTTAATTGTAGATAAATTGTTGTAAGTGTGTTTTATGTATCAAGGAAGCTGTAGCAAATAAGACTTTATACACTGACAATAAATTATTCATTCATTCAGAGATTGGACTGGGACTGCCCCCTAGAGTGGTGATAACTTGGGTTTAAATTTAACATGTAGTCATTAAAGACTGGAAGAAAACAGTCAACTGGGAACCAGGACAAAGGATCTCAACCCAAAATATCACTATCTGTTTGAGATCTCAGCTTCATAACATTCACAGATACCGTTGCTTCTACTTTCATGCCTCAAGTTCTGGAAATCCCCACCAAAACCCCTCTCTCCTGTTTTATGCTACTCCTTAAACCAGTGGTTCTCAACCATTTTCTTTCCCCTCACATACCACCTTACTAGGTGCTCTGTGATTAGTTAAGGGATTATGTAGCGTGGAAAAGAAAAGATTGAGAACCACTTCCTTAAATCCTCCCCTCTCTCTTTGCTCAAGCTTTTGGTCACCCCTCCACATATGATTGCCTTTGTTCTCTGGAAAAACAGTGACTGATTTTCTATTTTTATTGATTGAAATTGGAACACCCCTTGGTCATATCAGACTTGTGGATTTTCCAAACTACTGGATATTATTCCTATTAATCCTCAGACACATTACGTTCGCAGTTCACTTCTTTTTTCAACATGTTACATGCAGTTATAAGTTATTTTTTACATGGATCTGATGAGTTCAAAGGGGCAGAAAGTATACAGGCAATATGGACCCCACCTCTGGCTGCCAACCCATCCATGTTTCTGACCATTGCTGTTCCAGAACTCAATCCTGGCTCCAGCCATACATCACAATCGTACTCCGGACCTCTAGCTTACATTCTAGTCAAATGAGTGAGCCAGATAGCAAACCAGCAGCATTTCAGAACATGCAGATGCCTGACTATTGGACATTTACTATCTGTGGCGTTGAAAATCTCTGAACAGTTTGCAGAACTCAAACAGTTAAAATTTAGCATAGTGAGTTGCAGAGGAAAATGGCTTTGTTTTATGCACCCAGACATATTTACTTACTGCAGAATGCAAAATTCATTCCCACAGAAAAAGAATTGGACTGCAAATCTCGCAGAATCTATCCCAACAACTCGATATATCCACACACACACACACACAAAAAAAACGTGTTTGGCAAACTGCTGACAGAAGGAGCAAATTGGATAAGTCGAGGATGTCAGGTAACCAGCAGTTGGTTACAAAGTTAAACTCTCCTCTGCACGAAAACAAAATCAGCTAGAGACCACCATTAGAACATTGCGATGACCTAATGTCAGAACCAAGCAGAGGCCAATCATTCAGAAGGTTCTCACTGATGCTACTTGCCCTCTGTGGTCATTCTGAGACCTCGTAGATTCTGCCAGTAATTCTTAGCAAACTGTGTACATTTCTAAATATTATACAGATGGTGATTTATTGCCCTACGTTCTATGAAAATCCATTAAGAATTAAATCAGGGCTCGGTTTAAATTGCCACTTTGTAATACGTATCATATCATGGTGAATGACATTGAAGTTATAATCTACAGAAGTTGACTCAACTTGCTGATAAGGCACTACAAGGGAGCGATCAATACTTACTATTCATTTTTGAAATTATCTTTGTAGCGATCCCTGAGCAAGTGCCAGCGATGCAGAAGCACAAAGCCTGTCATACAATAATTATATAAAGGTTTACAGACTCATCCTACCAACCAATAAAAGCTGTCAGCAAGCAGGGACAGTTACAATCCCATAATCCATCAAAACTCTGCCCTTTGACCTATGGGCTATTGGACTTCCATGAGCTTTGCATTACGCCGGTCTTTGAAGTGTGCCGTGCCAGTACTGTAAGACTGCTCACGTTTCCAATACATCCATGTCTCAATCGCGCTTTCTGAGTAGCTCAGTAAAAAAAAATCCTTGTCTTCTTTTTTAAAAGCAAATGTGCTCTGATTTTGAAAAACTTGAAGGTAAAAATTTGTTCAGGTCAATGCCATCGCTACCTCTGAGACATGTGGAGAGTTCATTACTGTTGCATATTTTTCCGTTATTCAATAAAAAGAATCATGAACTGATTCATCCCACTCACATTGTTGTTTTCTGCGAGAGATGCACGACAACGGCCCGTTTTTTCATCTTTTTGATTCCTTTCTTACTCCTCCCTGTGAAACAGGTGAATATTACTTCCTTCTCAGACTGAACGTAACCAATTCATTATCAATATCATTTACCTCTGAGCTATTTGATGATGGCAGTGATGATTGTAGTTTATTGTCATGTACACAAGTTCATAAGCGTATACAGAGCCGTTGTCATACCCACACTCCTGTTCGGCTCCGAATCATGGGTCCTCTACCGGCACCACCTACGGCTCCTAGAACGCTTCCACCAGCGTTGTCTCCGCTCCATCCTCAACATCCATTGGAGCGCTCACACCCCTAACGTCGAGGTACTCGAGATGGCAGAGGTCGACAGCATCGAGTCCACGCTGCTGAAGATCCAGCTGCGCTGGATGGGTCACGTCTCCAGAATGGAGGACCATCGCCTTCCCAAGATCGTATTATATGGCGAGCTCTCCACTGGCCACCGTGACAGAGGTGCACCAAAGAAAAGGTACAAGGACTGCCTAAAGAAATCTCTTGGTGCCTGCCACATTGACCACCGCCAGTGGGCTGATAACGCCTCAAACCGTGCATCTTGGCGCCTCACAGTTTGGCGGGCAGCAGCCTCCTTTGAAGAAGACCGCAGAGCCCACCTCACTGACAAAAGGCAAAGGAGGAAAAACCCAACACCCAACCCCAACCAACCAATTTTCCCTTGCAACCGCTGCAATCGTGTCTGCCTGTCCCGCATCGGACTGGTCAGCCACAAACGAGCCTGCAGCTGACGTGGACTTTTTACCCCCTCCATAAATCTTCGTCCGCGAAGCCAAGCCAAAGAAAGAGAAAGACACAAGTTCAATATGCAAATGCTTTGAAATTCCTGATCACTGCAGCTAGACAGACACAGAAAACACACTGACAAACAATGTATGAATTAAATTAACATAATATGCTATGAGAGATGAAAAAAAGTTAATAAATGTAAAATGATAGATAAATATTTACAGTTGCAGTAGTGCAAAAATTGTGCAGAGAGATTGTTTGGTAGTCCTGGAGTCGTTTATGGTTGGGATTACAGTAGTACGGGAGGTTCTAAAGCCTGATGGCAGTTGGAGAAGACCTGGATGTGTGGGACTTAATGTGTCTGTGTCTTCTGTCTGAAGGTAGTAGTGAGAAGAAAGCATGGTCAGGACGATGTTGGCTGTTTTCCTGAGGAAACACTTTATAACCATATAACAATATATAACAGTTTACAGTGCGGAAACAGGCCATATCGGCCCCTCGAGTCCACGCAAGTTCACTTGAACAACTCCACTAGATCCCCCCCTCCCACTCTCCGCCCTTAACCCTCCAACCCCCTCAATCCATGTCTACATCCAACCTTCTCTTAAATGACAGAAAGGATCCTGCCGCAACTATTTCTTCTGGAGGATCATTCCATTCTGCCACCACTCTCTGAGTGAAGAAGCATTTTCTAACATTTCTCCTAAAGTTTTGGCCCCTTACCCTTGTTCCAACCTCCCCTGCCCTCAGGGGAAAGAGTCTACTCCTTCATAATTTTAAATACCTCTATCAAATCCCCTCTCAACCGTCTATGTTTCAATGAATAAAGTCCCAGTCTCTTTAATCTTTCTCTGTACCCTAGATGTTGTAAGCCAGGCAACATCCTAGTAAATCTTCTCTGCACCCTCTCCACCTTATCTATATCCTTTCTATAATTTGGAGACCAGAACTGGCCTCACCAATCCCTTAAACAGTCGCAGCATCACTTCCCAGCTCCTATACTCTATACTATGATTTATGAAGGCCTTCTTAACCACCCTGTCTACATAGGAATCCACCTTCGAGGAATGTACCATAACTCCCTCTGTTCCTCTGCTTACCTTACAGTTTTGACCCCAATCCTTCCCCCAACTTCCAGCCAGGAGAATTGCTCCTGATCCATCTCCACGCCTCTCTGCCCATGACTTTAGCCCAGCCTGCCACTGACTGCCACCTCTCCTGCACTCCCCCTCCACCCCCACCCCCAAACATTGCTTTGGTGATCTGATCTCATTTGCATGCTTCCCTTTCCAATGCATACTCAACTGTAGTATAAGCCACAGCAAATGCAGTCACTGGAGCCCCACAAGCTACGGGGATGTGACTGTCCCAAGCAATATCTTCTTTATCAAAGATTATTTTCTGAGGCTGCTTAGAGCAATTTGCCTTATAAATGGTGATTGGTAAGGGAGGAGGGTGAAGAGCGTGTGGCCTGGGTGGGATGAGTCTTTCAATTTGTCGGCTAATTTTCTAAGAAAGCGGGAAATGTCAGTGGAGTCAGTGGAGGGGATGAGGCTTGTGTGATGGGCTGATCTGTGTTCGCAACCCTCTGAAGTTTCTTGCGGCTGCAGGTAAAGCACCTATGGTGGTTGTAAATTGGGGGGGGGGGGAGGAATAACATCACAATTTTTTTGATGGTCACAAAAGATTTTTAAAGCATTTTATACCATGTGTGTGTTGACATCTACTCTTTTTTTTTTAAATTCCAGACTTTAGAAAATTAGGAAGAATGTTCATGGGATATTATATATGCAGGTTTAAAATTACCCCTTCTGTGTAAGCAAGTGGGGGAATGTGGGGGACGGGGCGAGGCATTGATGTGAAATTTGGGGAAAATGGAAATAATGGAGGAAACATCGGTGTCTGATGGTTGGCATGGACTCAGTAGGCTAAAGGGTCTGCTTCTATGTTGTGTCTCTCTCCGACTATACTTGGCAAGAAAGACTTGGGCTCTGTTTATCTACGGTATGTACTACACATAATTGATCCATGAGGTCACAATGCACAGTGTGGTCATCATTTGGTATTAAGGATTAAGTAGTTTCAAATAGGTTATTTTAACACTTTCTGCTAGACCTTAAAAAATACAAGACTTAGAGAATGGCAGGTGCATGGAATGGGTTGCCTGTAGTGGTGGTGAAAACAGATATGAAAGCAGCATTTAAAGAGGCAGCCAGACAACACATGAATACGCAGGATTGGAGAGATATGGAGGCAGAAGAGATTCATCACAGACATTGTGAACTGAAGGGCGAGCTACTGTGCTCTACAGATCTGTGTTTGATGAAACTCCTTCATCTGGCTTGATGCTTTCAGTACAGTATATTTAAGAATGTGGAAACAAGCCTTTAATGATTTACAATTGATGGAGATGGAACATAAAGGCTAAAGAAAACAAAATAAATTTTTGCAAAGAGTAAAACTATGCATCAAAATGGATTTTAAAAGGACTCAAAAGATTTTTTTAAAAAAATGGTTTTAACCAGAACCAGTACTGCTTAACCTGCACAGACTTTAAAAGAAATATCAAAATATCCCTTGTATCATCACTTAACATCTCCATTGAAGATAAATATTGCAGCTGTAACTTAAAAGAAAATTGAAAGCAGCCATTAAGCAGAAGAATGAATCTGAGGAACAGAGAGAAAGACCAGTATTTCTGAGAAGGTTCAGTTTGGGCAGCATGGTTAGCCTACTGGTTAGGGCAACGTTATTACACCACCAGCAATGTGGGTTTGAAACCAGTGCCGCCTTTCAGGAGATTGGGGGTGTTTCCCGCATCTGTGTGGGTTTCCTCCAGATGCTCCAGTTTCCTCCCAAATTCCAAGCAGATTACACAGGGTTAGAAGTTTAATTGGTCGCAAATTGGTGAATTTGGATGGCGTGGTCTTGAGGGCTGGAAGGGCCTGCTACCTTGCTGTATCTCTAGCTTAAAAAAAATCATCTCATGGTACTTAGAACAGTGAGGTAATTTCAACTGTAGTCGAAATAACATAGAATGCATGACAACTCATTATTACACAAGATCCCATAAAAAAAAACAATGTGATACCACCAGATAATTTTCTTCAATAATGTTGCTTGACATTACCTGTTAATATGACATCCTATGTGGTTATGAAGGGATTTCTTAAGCTAGTATGTGAATGGAAAAAAAATAGTTTGAAAACCACTGGTATAGAACAAAGACAACAGAATTTTGCTAGTACTTTGTTCAGGAGTCTGAAAGTGGTGTGTCCCTAAACTTGTGAATCTACTTCCTAACAGGTGGAGGGTGAGGAGAATGAGGCCTGAGTGGGTTGAGTTTTCAATTTGTTGATGGAAAGGAAGGGGTTTTGTGTGATGAACTGAGCTGTATCCACAACCCTCTGTGAGAAGTCTAATTGAAATCTACAAAATTCTGCCAAGGTTTAAGACTTTAGATCAGTGGTTTTCAAACTTTTTTCTTTCTAATAACATTCCACTTTAAGTAATTCCTAAGTGCTCTGTGATTAGTAAGGGATTGCTTAAGAACGTATGTGAATGGGAAGGGAAGGTTGAGAACCACTGCTCTAGTCCCAATTGTTACTGAAATATTTTGCTTGAGAAAAATTGTCATTGGCCCATTTCATTTGGAGTTATGAAACCGTGCACATAACGAGTCAATTAGGTACGATTAAAACAGTGGTCATTGGTCCATTTCGCTTGGAGTTATGAAACCATGCACATAATAGTGGTTTTCAAACTTTTTCTTCCCACTCACACACCACCTTAAGCAATCCCTTACAGAGCACTTATGGCATAGGGAATACTTAAAGTGGTATGTAAATGGAAAGAAAAAGTTTGAGAACCACTGATTTAGATGGAGAGAGGATATTTCTCCGAGATGTGATGTTTGTTGAGGGTTGAGGGTGAACAGGGTGATCTAGTATAAGGAGTATATGTCTCAGGACATGAGGAACTTAGGTCTGAGTTTCTTTCACCTTGAGGGGAGTGAACCTGTTGCATTCACAATGACAGAGAGCAAGTTGTTTAATTATTTTTAAGGAGATGAATATGTTTCTAGATGCAAATAGGATTAAGGTGTACAAGGAGAGAGCAAGAATACATTGATAAGGCAAATGATAAATCACATTTATATTGAATGACGTAGCAGTCTTGAAGGGCTGAATGGCCTATCCCTGCTCCTCATCTTTCCAAAGGCTCTCAACCTGAATCATCAACTCTTCATTCCCCTCCACAGATGCTGCCAGACCAGACCCACTGAGTTCTTCAAGCATCTCAGTTCTTACTCCTGCTCTTAATTATGCTTTCATATCTATTTTGAGGAATCAATATTAGCTTTACCTTTTTCCCTTATTCTTGGGATTTTGCACACTCACGACAGCAAGTCTGAGGAGTGAGGATTTTAAGACAGACAAGATTAAGGAATTTCTACTGGAGGTGAGTAAAACACTGATCAGCCACAATAATTGGTCGACAATTCATTCTGCATTGTACATTTTTGCTCTCGTGAATCACTCTGGATTTTATAGGTATGCTAAAAACTCATGCAAATTAAAGTTGCGCTGATATCACTTCCAAATCCATGTTGCTGTTGTTCAATTGTATCATTGACTTTGCTGCAGATATCGTGTTCTGGGTTAGAATTTCCATGGGAGTGCTACTAGCAGTCGATCAACCAGACTTCCCAATTCGGATCATTGGAAATGACAAAATAATCTTAGAAAGCTCCGATGTGCCATAAAATAAACGAGTACAAGCATTTCTATAAGTTCAAGTTTATTATCATCTGACTGTGCATATACAACTTGATGAAACAGCCTTTCTTCGGGCCATGGTGCATATACATTCACACACAATACACAGTACGTAATAATCACATGTAGATACAAAGAAATAATTTAAAATAAATAAATGTATATATCAATATAAATAGAAATTTAATATTAATTATATGATCCCTTTTCCAGCGAACTGAAGATTCCTAATCTTAATGTAATTATCAATACCTATTGTAGCACATCTTCCTTGCAGCTTTGTAATGGTTGGGAGAACATCTTGTCTGAGGGTAAAGCTTGTGAATTCAGGTCCCTCTCTAAGATACTTGGGTGCAATGTTTAAACTAGCATTCCATTGCAGCATTAAGAGTGTTGCATTGTTAGGGGAACTGTTTTCCTGAAGAGACGTTAAATTAATGCCTGATCTCCTGTCTCTGGTAGGTACAACAGTTCCCAAAGAGTAGAACAGTTCTTCTTAGTATCTGCTCTATTTTTGCAGCTTATTAATCAACATTAAGGAGATAACATAAGGAATCAGAGCAGGGGGAGGATATCTGGCCCATTGAGTCTGCCCCACCATTCAATAAGATTGTCGCTGATCTGGCCATGGACTCAGCTGCACCTACCTGCCAATTTCCAAAACAATGAATTCCCCTATTATTCACAAATCTATTTATCTGTCTCTTAAATATATTTAATGAGGCAGCCTATACTGCTTCAGAGGACAGAGGATTCCACAGATTTGCCACTCTCTGGGAGAAGGAGTTCTTCCTCACATATGCTTTAAACTGAAGTACATGGATTATCCCATTATTCCCTGAATAAAAGAATAATTATTTACCCCATTATTCTGTTGCTGGTTGTGGGAGCTATGCACAACACAACTGATGCATTAAATAAATGAAGTACTAAAATATATCAATGGAATATCATCCACAGATTTAATGAGATATGCTATTATATGTGTAAACATTTACCATTTCTTTCATCTATAATAATCAAAATTGTAACTCACACATTTGGAATCCTGTTAATATCATGTAAATTTATGCATTTAGGACAGTTGGCATCTTGTTTATGTAATGCTAATTGGTCCTTGTGGATAGTTATGAACCTGTTTGTGAAACATCAATTGTTGCTAAAAGCAGAAAATACTGGAAACCCTCAGTGGGTCAGGCAGCATCTGTGGAAAGAGAAAGTGTTAAGATTTCAGGTCAGAATATCAGAACTTGGGAAGAGAGTTGTTTTAAGATGCAGAGAGACAGAAGAGGGATAAAGCTGACAAAAAGTGTGATTGGTGGTTATTGAGGGCATTTAATGAGAGAGAAAGCAAACAAAGGAACATGCAAAACCTGTGGCATAGACATCAGGACAGAGCAGTAGGTAATGTCCAGTAGATCAGGCACCATTTATAGAATGAGAGATCCTGAGGTAATATTTTCAGACAGATAACCCACGGCAGAAAAAAAATTATCATATGAAATTGTTGAATTTGGTGGAGACTCAAGAGACTGCAGTACACAAAAGTGCTGTAAAATCTCAGCATCCATCAGCAAAAATTGAAAGCAACATTTTGGGCCTGAACCATTCATCAGGAGTGCAAACTGCAGAGGAACACAGAGAAGCATGCAAAAAGGGCAATGTTACAATACTCAGGGGAGATTTCAATAGGTAGATTGATTGGGAAAACTAGCTTTGTACTGCATCCCAAGAGAAGGAATTTATCAAATGCCATCAGGGTGGCTTCTGAGAACTGCTTGTGGCTTAGCCGATGAGGGAAATGGCAAATTGGTATTGGGTATTGTGTAATATACAGCGTTGACAAGGGAGCTGAAGATAAGAGAACCCTTAGGAGGCAACGTTCATAATATGATAGAATTTGCCCTGCAGTTTGAGAGGGAGAAAATAAAATCAGACTTGTTAGAATACCAGTGGAATAAAGGTATGAGAGAGGAACTGGCAAAAATTATTTGGAAAGGCACACTAGCAAGGAGGACACCAGAGCAACAAAGGCTGGAGTTTCTGTGAGAAATATGAAAGGTGTGTGACAGGATTATTCCAAAAATGAAAAACATTTTGAATGGAAAAATGACACAACTCTGATTGACAAGAAAAGTCAAAGCCAAAATAAAAGCAAAAGAAAGGGCATACGAGGAAACCAAAATTGTATCAAAGTAAGTAAAGCTGCAGGAGGAGCTTCAGAGGGTCTGATGCAGAACTGATGAATGGCCTTGACCTGCAACAACACTGCTTTTCCCCCAGAAATGCTGAGATCCTACTGCTCTTTGTTTCTTATAAAATTTGATAATGTGTCTAGAAGAGAAGACTGCAACATGCATTCAGGATATTCCAAATCCTGATTGCATAGCACCAACTGATACATTGATACTACTTGGGAACCAATGATGCTTTCAGAATATTCATGTCGATGTATTGACAGTAGTATGGCATGCCTTAATAATTCTTTTTACTACCATCATGGATGGAATGGCCCAGATACGCTGTAAATTTTTATGTCCTAATATATAAATGTTATCTTCTTTCTTTGGCTTGGCTTCGCGGACGAAGATTTATGGAGGGGTAATGTCCACGTCAGCTGCAGGCTCCTTTGTGGCTGACAAATCCGATGCGGGACAGGTAGACACGGTTGCAGCGGTTGCAAGGGAAAATTGGTTGGTTGGGGTTGGGTGTTGGGTTTTTCCTCCTTTGTCTTTTGTTAGTGAGGTGGGCTCTGCAGTCTTCTTCAAAGGAGGTTGCTGCCTGCCGAACTGTGAGGCGCCAAGATGCACGGTTTGAGGCGATATCAGCCCACAGGCGGTGGTCAATGTGGCAGGCACCAAGAGCTTTCTTTAGGCAGTCCTTGTACCTCTTCTTTGGTGCACCTCTGTCTCGGTGGCCAGTGGAGAGCTCGCCATATAACACGATAAATGTTATCGATGTTTGTCAAACTAACCATTATAAGTTTCTAAGCCTGGAAGTGGATCTAGATCTGGTGTGAATTGAAAACTCCATAATTAAAGGCATCCCTAGCTGAATCCAACTGCTCTTCATCTTCTTTGCAGACATTTACACAATGAGTTTTTTTTCTGTTACAATTATCATTATTACAACTGTCAATATTGGTTTATTAGCATGAAAAGGATGAGCAGATTAAACAGAGGACATTTTGAATATTTAATACCCTGGGAAAGCCACATCATATATTTTATTTAATTGGTTTCCAGTTATAACAATAGGAATGTGCTGGGCTGTGGCGAAACAGTGGTAGAATGAACAATAGGCAATGTATCTATTATCTTAACATGAATGAAGGTCAGTGGCCTATGACAGTTTGAGGAGGAGAAACATTTGAAATCATGTGCAATTTCATCTTTACACAAATAAAGGTAAGTATTGCATTGTCTGGGCAATGAGAAAGTAAGTCTGCCCCACAGGATATTCCTCATCTTCGCCTAGTTGTTCCAATACACTTCAGCTGTGAGATTCACTCGCTCTGCTGACACAACTATTAATAGCATTTTGAATCTGAGTGTGCAGATGTATGAAAGTGATTGCAAACAAAGCAGCTGCAACTTAGTCCTTCTTTCACTTGCTCATCACCAGTGCTAGGGTGTCAGGTTGCGGAAGCTTTGTGCTTGGAATGAAGTGTCAGGGGTAGCGAAAAAAAAATAAGATTAACTCTTTGCTGGCTACTTCTGCAGGCTTTCAAGTGTATGGCAGCCATGGAGGGTCAGACCGGGGCGTGTGGGTCATTGAGGCAAATTGCCTTGGCTGCCACTGTGTAGAGAGAATTCTGTTTACCTTAAGTGCCAGACCTGCTGTACATGTATCTTTCAGATCACTTGACAGAATCCTTCTTTGTTCTCTCATGTGAATATTACTTCTAAAAAGAACAGTAGAGATATCTCTGCTGCCATGGCCTCTACCTCTCTCTCAAGAACCATTGATAGATTCTATACTGCTCTTTGTGTGAGCTTGTCATGGGCCAATACCATGTAGAGTTGCCTACATCACCAAAGTGATTGCACTTCCAAACACTTCATTGGTTGTGAAGCAGTCCAAGACCAGTGCCGAGAGTGCATCTGCTATCTCTTGGCATGTCATATCAAATGCAATACTTGCAGAAATTTGCAAGAGTCTTTGGTGACATACCATATCTCCTCAAACTCTTAATGAAGTATCGCTGCTGGCGAGCTTTCATTGTGATGGCGTTGACCCAGGAATAGGAAGTTCTTTAACACTTTCCACTGCTAACCCTTCCATGAGGACTGGTTTGTGTTCTCCTGGTTTCTCCTTCCTGAAGTCCACCATCAGTTCCTTAGTTTTGTTAATAATGAGTACGAGGTTGTTGTAATACTATTCAACTTGCTGATCTATCTCACTCCTGTACGCTTCCTCATTACTGTCTTTGATATTGCCGATGACTGTGATGTCATCATCACCACATTTGTCGATGGCATTTGAATTGTGACTGAGGAGTGTATGGTTCTGGTGTCAGCTTTCTGAATTTATTAGCAGAAGATTTTGATAAGATATTAGTGATTCCCCGATGGTAAGCCTGTTGATGAAAGTCCAACATAAGTTCCTAAATCCAGGATCTATGCATGTGCTATAGAACATGTGCCCATAAATGCAGAACTGCTCATGCCCTCCTAATTCCGGGCCTCTGCAAACTCTCCAGGATTCAGTCCTTTACATCTACATCCAATGTCAGGCTTGCGGACTGCCTGCTCCTTTTGTGTTGGGCAAATACCTTGGAATTGACACTTTGTCCAAATGGACTGCTATGTAAATCATCTTCATCGCATTCCCCCCAACACCCCCCTCCCCTTCACTTTTGACCACACGGACCATAGCCTGGAGATAGTGGCATGGTGATGCTGGAGAGATCAATTCAAAGTTTTCTTCAATACGCTGGTGAATAATTCATTATGCTCAGGACTGATTAATAACCTGATGGTGAGTTAAATATTCCAGGCCTTTGACTGTAAGCAAGCATCATTTACATGCTGCAAATTATTGAACCAATATTGATGCATTTTGCATCAAAGGAAATCATCCAAAGCCAGACTTAAAAGTTTCTAATTGCTTGCAGAAAAATATTTCCTCTTGGTATAGGTATAGTTGAAAATTAGTTACAGTTTGGTTGTGTTAATTTTAAATAACCTCAGAGTTTATTTATTTTTAACTAACAGCCGTGAGTACTGGGTAGATGCTTTCTTTTGGCTGATATACAAAGGCATATTCCTTCACAAAATCTCTGCATGTTCCTGCCTCTTTCTGCAATGAGAGCCTTCTTGGAACTAAACACAACAAACAAATATTTATTTCAGTGTTTCACAGAAGCATACAAGCAAGATGTTGGCCACTCAGCCCTTTGAGCCTGCTCTACCACTTAAATTGATTATGTTTGTCACCTTAAGTCTGCAATCACTTCTACTTCCTTGCTTGTCAAGAATTTATCTACCTCTGCATATAAATATTCAAAGGCTTCCATCATCAGTTGAGGATGAGAATTTCGTAGAGTTATGCCGCTGTAAGTGTGTTAACCTCAGATCTCCAGAGAACTGGACTCAATCTTGACTTCAGCTGCTGAACATGTGGAGTTCACACATCCTCCCTGTTGCCATGTGTGTTTCCTTCAGGTGCTGTGGTTTCCTCCCACATCCAAAAGATCTACTGGTTGTTAAGTTCATTGGTCACAGTAAATTGTCT
Organism: Narcine bancroftii; assembly: GCF_036971445.1. Taxonomy (NCBI): domain Eukaryota; kingdom Metazoa; phylum Chordata; class Chondrichthyes; order Torpediniformes; family Narcinidae; genus Narcine; species Narcine bancroftii. The sequence goes on along the minus strand of NC_091470.1, from coordinate 249,598,111 downwards.
CAGGAGTAGGTGAGAGGGTGACAGGAAAATCAGCAAGGGTAGATTGATGGAGACGTAAGGGAAAAAAGTTAAATCAGTGTGGTTGAGTGTTTAATGGTTGGCATGAATACAACAGTTGAAGAGCCTGTTTCCATGTTTTATCACGCTATTTTAACTGCAGACTTGTGTGTGTGTGTGTGTGTGTGTGTGTGTGTGTGTGTGTGTGTGTGTGTGTGTGTGTGTGTGTGTGTAATTAAACACCATTCTGCCCCAGTACGAGTCCCACCCCAATTGGTACACATGGATCAAAAGAAAGAAAAAAACAAATGCTCCATCTCTCTCATAAATAATCAACCCATTAGTCTGAAACAGTTACCCAAGTTCTAGATTCTCCACAAGAAAAAAAAACTCTACACACCAACTTATCATGATCCCTCTTATATGTTCAATATGCATCAGTGTATTTTTGATAAAGCACCTTGGGATGTTTTATAACCCAAAAGAAATGGTCAGTCAACTTCAATAAAGAGTCTCAACCCAAAACTTCGACTGATTATTTCTCTCCATGGATACTGCTTGACCAGCAAAGTACCTGCAACCTCTATTTGTTCAATCAAGATTCCAGTATCTGCTGTTTTTGTATTTATCTGTTTTAATCTTTTTGAATGATTTTAAAAAAAGTATCAGACAGGACACTGAAGAGTACTCTCTTCTCTTCAAATAGCCATGTAATTCTGCAAGGCCAGGTCATCGGTTTCACATGTTCCATCCAGTTATACACTGGTATAACCATCCCAGGCTTTCACTCCTCCCTCTGGATTGAGGTTTGAACCCACAACCTCTTGCTTTGGCAGCAAGGATGCCAGCTGATGGGCCACAGCTGGAAGGGGCTACAAGATGCAGACAGAGCTTTATGCCTTGGGCTGAATGAAGAGGAGTAAATCCTGATGACCTCTGGCAAGGTGACACAATGATTTCAAAAATAGCCTCTAAATAATTTTGCTCAATTATATAAAGGAATACAGCAAGCCTGATCAATACTGGTACTGCATTTATTTGGAATTTTGCCTTATAGAATAAGGCGCAGGGAGTATAAAAGTATGGAAATCCAGCTATAACTGTACACGGGATGCCTAGTATACAACGTGCAGTGCTAGTCTCCAAATTTAGTAAGGGACATAATACCTCCCTTTGCAAGGGTTTACTTGGTTAATTCTGGATGAAGCGTTGTTTTTTGAGGAAAGGTTAACAAGTTAGCATAATATCTATTAGAAGAATGAAAGATGGTCTAATTGATTTGAAGTAAGATTCTCTGCACAGATGCTGAAAGGATGTTTCTCTATGGGGGAAATCAGAATCGAAAAGCATAGTCTGAGAATAAAACCCTGTAGATTTAATGTGGCAAAGAAGATGAATTTCTTCTCTGAGGATGATGAATCTTTGGCATTCTCTACCCCAGAGAGTCGTGGTGGAATATATTCATTTAATATATTCAAGGCAGAGGTTGACATTCATGGATCATAGAAGAGTGAAAAATTAATGGGAACTGGCATGAAAGAGGAACTGAGACCATGATTTATTTGAATGGCAGCAATTGGTCCTATTTTGTTCTAGTTTTAATATGTTTGTTTGTTTATATATGTATTCAAGTCTTTGAAATTTAGCTGGAACTTTTTGGATTAAGAAAACATAAAATGAGAGCAACAGTTTTTCCAGAGGAAGTAACAGCAAGGTGCATAAATATAAGGTTCCATATGTATTTTGACAGATATATAGATAGGAAAGGCTTAGAAGGTGGAAGAATACATATGAATGTGATGAGACCAGAATGCCAACTTGGACAATTTGGGCTAAAAGGCCTGTCCCATGCTATGTGATTCTATGTCTTTGAAACAAATAGAATGTCAACCAATACCAATACCACCAATATCCTTTATAAGGAATTATTGGTTGCACAAGAGCAACACTCAATTTAACTGTGCAAGCTACATGTAACATGCTTACAGCAGCAACTAATAACCCATGATTTAGGGTCACTAATGAAGCAACGATCCTTGAGGAGAGTTTTTCTTGAAGTCCCTGTGGCAAGAATTTCCTCTTGTCCGATATGTATTGCTGTCAGGCCAATTATCTCTGGTATCATGCAGCTATAATGTCATCAAGCTCACTGATCAGCCAATCCCAAAGAAGCATTGGCAGAGATAGCACACAAGAAACCCCAAATATAATGCTTATTCATTGATTAAATATGAGCAAAACACAACTATTGGAATATTCAAGTACAATTAAGGTAGAAGAGGAAATAGTGATAATGATAATTTTCTTTTATTTTAAAACCCATTGCATTTTGAGGGAATTGCAGTGTGCGTAAGGTGTTTTTATGGTTAATTGGTTTATTTTGGCGCAATTATGGCAGAAGGCCAGAATCTTATAGAATTGTATAGAAATTTTTGAGGATGTATCTAGTAGAGTGGATCAGGGAGAACCAGTGGATGTGGTGTATCTGGACTTTCAGAAGGCTTTTGATAAGGTCCCACACAGGAGATTAGTGTTAAAAACAAAACACACGATACAGGAGGCATGGCATTGAGGTGGAGTGGATAGAGAATTGGTTGACAGACAGGAACAAAAGAGTAGGAATAAACTGGTTCTTTTCAGAATGGCAGGCAGTGATTAGTGGGGTACCGCAAGGCTCAGTTCTAGGACCCCAGTTATTTACAATATATATTAATGACTTAGATGAGGGAATAGTAAGCAACATCTCTAAGTTTGCAGATGACACGTAAGTGGGTGGCAGTATTAGCTGTGTAGAGGATGCTAAGAAGATGCAAGGTGACTTGGACAAGTTAGGTGAGCGGGCTAATGCATGGCAGATGCAATATATTGTGGATAAATGTGAGGATATACACTTTGGAGGCAAGAACCGAAGAGAAGATTAATATCTAAATGGTGTCCGATTAGGAAAAGGAGAGATGCAACGAGACCAGGTTATTGCTGTGCACCAGTCATTGAAAGTGGGCCTGCAGGTACAGCAGGCAGTGAAGAAAGCAAATGGTATGTTGGCATTAATAGCAAGAGGATTCGAGAACAGGAGCAGAGAGGTTCTACTGCAGCTGTACAGGGCCTTGGTGAGATCACGTCTGGAGTATTGTGTACAGTTTTGGTCTCGTTATCTGAGGAAAGACATCCTTGCCATAGAGGGAGTGCAAAGAAAGTTCACTAGATTGATACAAGGGATGGCAGGACTTACATATGAGGAAAGGCTGGATCAACTAGGCTTATACTCGTTGGAATTTAGAAGATTGAGGGGGGATCTTATAGAAATGCATAAAATTCTTAAGGGATTGGGCAGGCTAGATGGAGGAAAGTTGTTCGCAAAGTTGGGGAAGACCAGAACCAGGGGTCACAGTTTAAGGATAAGGGGGACATCTTTTAGGACTGAGATGAGAGTTTTTATTTCTCTCAGAGAGTAATTAATCTGTGGAATTCTTTGCCACAGGAAGTGGTTGAAACCAGTTCCTTACCTGTATTTAAGAGAGAGTTAGATTTGGCCCTTGTGGCTAAGATCAGGGGTATGGGGAGAAGACATGTACTGGGTACTGAGTAGATGATCAGCCATGATCAAAATCAAAATGAATGGCAGTGTAGGCTTGAAGGGCCAAATGGCCTACTCCTACACCTATTTTCCATGTTTCTATGTTTCTAAGGCATAATTTAGATGTCATGTGACTGAACATAAAATTTTCTGTGGATTTTACCAAATAATTATAAATGAGTAAAGTTGATACCAAGCTTTAGAGAGATACAAGAGACTGTATGGAATCTGAGCACAAGTCAAACTTCTGGAAGAACTCAGTGGACAGGGACCATCATTGGAGAGGAATAGAGACTCAGATGCTTTGTGTCTGGATAGAAAAAATAGAGGAGACATGCCAGGTCTTGCAGTTGTGTAAACAATGCAACCTGTGGAGGTATTTCTAAATCACTGACAGTAGTTTTTGAGTTTTATGTATCAAGCAATGAATGCATTAAACAATTTATGGAGTAATTTTTTTGTAATTAAAAAAAAAAATTTACAGCATGGTCAAAGACAAATCTGGCTATTTAAACCTGTGCCACCCAATTGCACCCAAATTAACCAACAATTCCATATGTTTTGGAAGCTGGGTGGCAACTAGAGCACCCAGGGAAACCCCATGCAGACATGGGGAGAATGTAAAAACTCCTTACAATCAGTACTGGATTTGATCCCGGGTTGCTGGTGCTATAATAGCTATATTATAATGACAGCTCTATGGATTAATTTGCCACTCCCAACATAAATCTGGCAATAATTTTAATTCCAAACCTGTCAAATCATTGGTCTCCATTTACTTTGCCTCAATAATTTTGGCAAAGAGGGTACTATTTATATAAGTGGTAGCCCGAGTCAAATCCTGCTCCCTAATCTTGAAAAAATATTTTCATTTACCTCTTGCAAAAACGTTTTCAAAATTTAACTTGCATCAGTTTCATTCCCTATGATCAAACAGCAATATGCAAACAGCTCAAACGTGTTTTTCATTGATTTACCTGGCCAATTTTAAGCAGCTTTTGGTAGGGGTTGCCTCCAAGGTTCCTCTCAGTTAAAGGTGTCAGTGTTGGCCTATGTGGTTGAGGCACAGAGGTGCATTCTGTCCTGCGACATTTGGACATGTTTCCCATAACTCAGGATGAAAGGACTGTAATGGCTCTCAGTATTGCTTGAGCAAGCCCAGTTTTTTTTCACATAAATGCCCCAAATATTTTAAGAGCAGGAAATAGTGTTTTTTTCTCAAATTAGGGATAACTAACCAGTGTTCTGAGAAATGTTAATTAGCCACAGTTGGTTGAGAAATATTTGAAAGAGGAAATATGACCACTCGGAGTATTTATAGAAAAATGTTGCATGGAATCATTACTAATTTTAATGTTCTGTAGATTTTTCCCATGTTTTCTCCATTTTTTATATGTGCATCCATTTAGAGGATGCATTGTGGCAGCCACCAGAGAATACAATGCATGGGATAAGATCTGAAAGGGAGGTGTATTAAGCAGCCTCTGCAAGAAGGAGATGATAACTTCAGGACCAATCATAGCCCCCTGAGGGAAAGGTCAGTCACTCCTTCACTAATGCAGGTCCAGAACTGGTGTCATCCTGCAAACATCTTCTGCTTTCCATAGCCTCTTTGGAGTTGGATGTTGGGAAGATTGATATTATCTGGAGAGGGCATGCAAAATCATCGAAGACCCCTTCCATTCCACCCAAAGCATCCTTCATCTGATCTCATCAGAAAAGAGAAACAGGAGTATCAGAGCCAGCACCATCAGACTGAACAACAGCTTCTTCCCACGGGCAGCGAGAATGCTGAACGATGAAAGGAACTGCTCACACTAACCATCCGAGATTCATATTCATGAAACAATATTTATTTATTTGTGTATATGAATACTTGTCCTGCATATGCACTATTTATCTGTATGTATGTTATGTCTGCTTGGGTGTCTGTCTATTTTGCAGTGAGGACTGGAGCATACTGTTTCAATGGGTTGGACGTGCAATCTTATGATAATTAATGTGACTTGACTAACACATTAAGAGACTAAATCTCTTGAGGAACATTCAGCCATGAGGGAATTTAAAACAGGGCCCCCTGGATGTACGACACACAAATCATAAAGTGTTGATAACGTGGCTGTACTGGCAGCCAGAATTCTGAATCACTGTTCCAGGAAAAATGAGTGTGAATCCCACCCTGACAGATGGACGGTTGTAAAGTTTATGTAATTAAATTAAAATGGAATTTTAAAATCCATTAATCTCCCTACTGACTCCATCCATGGCATTGTTCTGCTCTGGAAATTTAATAAAACTAATCTGTTTAATAAAATAGTTAGAAAGGTATCTCATGTCCTTACCAATGTCAGTGGACTCAAAATCAAACATGGCTACTTGAGTTTTGTTAGGCTCAGTAATATTACTTCTTAATGTTTGACTTCTATTTCAGACAATATTTCTAATTTAAAATTGTTTGTGTTTCAGAAGGTAGAACAGAATTTTACAGGCAACAGAAGACACTTCACCTAAAGAGTAATTTCAACTCATCCTACTCCAGGTCTTGTTCCAAAGTCCTGCAACTCATAGCTTTTCAATTGCTCATCACAAATGCAGTAAGTGTTGCTATCTCCACCTCCCTTTCAGGAGGAAAATTATAGATCTCCATTGCCCACTGGATGTAAAAATGCTTTCCCAAATCTTCTCTGCTCCTTTCCTTTTGCCACCTTATCCTCCTGGATATCAGTCTCTCTGCTGGAGAGGTTCTTGCCTACTTCATCTAAGCCTTTCCTAATAACTTGGGAAGTCACGTGCTAATATGTGCATCCACATGTGTTTGGGTGTGAGTGTACTTCTATGCATATTTTGTGCATTTGAACGTGTATGTATAAGTGTGATGGGCATGTATTTATGTGCAGAGTGATGCACAATCAATTAACTTCAAAGACTAGAAGTTGCCAGGATGATAGGCTTTTAATTGCTTAAAACTGAATGTACACTCATGTTGCTTGGCCCAAGTCCAGAGCTCGTACTGGGGGAGGGGAGTGGGCATAACAGCCTTTATTAGGGGATTCCAAGGGGAGGAGTCACTGGTACAGTCAGCACGGAGGCAGGCTAACCATACACACAGAGATGATAATCAATAGTAATACAGGGTTTTAAAAAGCTGTGTGTGACTGAGTAAATGACTTGACTATGTCTGATCATTTTCTCATTCTTCATTTCACACTGGGACACAGTGGTTACACAATATTAATTTCAATTTAAAGTTCAACACAAAGGTAAACACATCAGCAACACAAACGTTTTTTTTTCTTTTTAAATTATTTTTATTTGTTTAAAACAATAAAAATTTAAAAGTACAATGAAAATCCATTATGGAGTGTTATAGTTGGCTATTCAACGATCAGTACATCAAGACAAGTACATCCATAAATCATAGTCCGGGTAGAATATTATATTCAAACAAAAGAAAATAAGAGTGAAAATAAAAGGGGAAAGAGAAAAAAAAAATCACAGTCCTTTCCCTTACCACTGTTGTATGATGTCATATATTCTTAATATAGAAATAAAAGCAAAGGGAAAAAAAAAAAGGAATTAAAGAAATGACAGTCAAATTATGTTGAAAAATTATAAAGTGGGGAAGTAAGTCATGAATGACTCCCCCAACATTTATCCCTGAATTATTAACTGAATATCGAATCTTTTCCATATTCAGACAGGACATGATGTCCCCCAGTCATTGACTGTGAGGCCTGTTTTTAAATGTAATAACTTCTCACAAATGATGGATATTAAACCTTTACGAAAAGGCTTAAAACTAAAAAAACTCATCAACAAAATTTGTTTCAGACACTTTAGAGAAATGAGAAATTTGAGCATGTAAAAAAATGCTGGAGTTAGGCAAATTAAACTTATGAGAAAGCCAGTTATATGATGCAAAACACCCATCAATGAAAAGATCTTTAAAACATTGTATACCCACTCTACTTCATCACTGAAAAACAATATCATGCAAAGAAAGTTGAATAAGGAGATTAGATAGAATAGGTCTTGAGAGAAAAATTATGAAAGGTAAAATGTTTTCTAAACTCTTAATAATTGGGTTATCTATCATTTTAATTGAAAGAAATAGAAGTGAAGAGCTGAGAAGCACTAAGTTAGAGACATTTTGGGGGGGAATTCTCAACTTCATAGACACTCATAATGGATGGTCAGTATCATTAGGAAAATATGACCAAAATGTAAGAACAAACGTTTTAAGTGTTCAGTTTTTTTTCTTTTAGAGATTCTGTCTGTCAGGTGCTTTGATAACACGTGTGGATCTATTTAACACAGGTGCTTATGTCGGCTCTGCTGGTCCACTCTTGCCTAGCACTTGGTGGTGTTCCCTCTGTTGCTGTGCAGGCTGGATTCTCTGCCTTTGTCTCTTGTGTTTACAGCAGGCTCTTTCGATTCTTCCTCAGTATTTGACCATTCTTGGTTCTGAGAGTGTAGGATCTTGGATTTACTTCATCCAGAACAGTAGTCTTTTGTCCTTAGTGTTGGAATCTCTGAGTCTCACTGTGTCATCTTGTGTCAGTGCCTAAGCTTCTTGCTGCCTATTTGTCATAGTTTGCTTTTTGTTTCTATTGCAGAGATTTTTGTATCTGTTCAACATCTTCAACATCTCTTTTCTTGTTTGGGTCTGCAGAATAGAGAAGTGTTTTGTGTAGTCTACGTCCCATCAGGAGTTCAGCGGGAGATGTGTCATGCTGAAGTGGTGAAGATCTGTAACTCAATAAAGCTAGATACGGATCTGAGCCACTGCCTAGTGCTTTCTTGAGCAACTGTTTAACTATGTGAACTCCTTTCTCTGCTTTACCATTTGACTGTGGATGCAGAGGACATGAAGTCACATGTCAAAAATCACTCTTCTGTGAAGTCCTGAAATTCTCTAAAACTGTAGCATGGTCCATTTTCACTGTAGACAACTTGAGGAATTTCATGTCTTGCAAGGATTGATTTGATATATTTGATCACACAAGCAGTAGACATATTAGGAAATAGCGCAATCTCTGGATAGTTCATAAACAACAAGTTATTCCTTCCATCCACGTAGAACAGAGCAGTCCCAACTTCCTGCCATGGTTTTTGTGGTACCTCAGTTATTATCATGGGTTGCTTTGCCTGGTTTGCATGATGTTTCAAACAGGTCTCATAGATTGAAACCATCCTGCTAATGTCAGTGTTTATCTCCGGCCAATAAACACAAGTTCTGACCCTCCTCTTGCATTTTTCCATTCTAAGGTGCCCTTCATGCACCCTTTTCAGTATCTCTTGTCACAGTGATCGAGGAATGACAATTCTGCTCTACCTTGGGCTTTTAGCCCATTGACAACACTCAGCTCTACTCTGATGTTGTAGTATGGCTGACATTCACCTCTAGGCCGTCCTTCATTCAGATTCTTGATGACTTTCTGTAGAACTGTGCCCTTTTCTGGTTCAGCTGTGATCTGCTTGGATTTCATGTCAGATATGGGAAGAGATTCAATAATCAGGTTCATGTGGTGATTCACATCTATCTCTGTGGAACTCTCATTGTGTGCTTCACTCTGCATCGTTGCCATGGATAACGCATCAACTAACACAATAGATTTCCTTGGTGTGTACACCCTCTTGACTAGGCTTAAGTTTTCACATGCTTTGTCACCAAGCAGTGATTCACTTCCATCTGGGACTACTGCAAACCTTTAACTTTTATCTTGAGTTTATGTGTACCTTATGCTCTTTCCATTGTATGTTTTGAGCTGTATAGGATACGCATGGATATATGGCTTCATCTTCATTGCCCTGATGTTGCGCTCACAGATCAAATTGACCTTTGTCCCTGTGGCCGGCTGCAAGGAATATTTATTTCATTTGTAGGCAATGGCCCAGTCTACTTATCCTGCTTGACTCTGTCCATGCTTGGTTGTTCAGTGTCTGTTGGCTTAGAATCTTTCTGCACCACCATGCCCATGAAAAGTGTGTCACTGAGAGCAGTTTTTCCTCTCGTGTGTACAGTGTCTGCTACAATGTGGATGCTTTCACTTGTTTTGTTTCCCTTGAGAAAAACATTGCATAGTGATTCTGCCCTTTGCACTTATTAAAGACTTTTCTATAGGCGGGGCATTGTTTTGGTGCATGTTGAGTGCCACGTCATTTTCATTTCAACATCTCTGCATATTTTTGTTGTTTCCTATATTCATATTTTGATTATGTGTGTGGACAGACACTGTGGATACAGCTATGCCTTCGTTTTCATTGGCTTTTGGACTCTCACCGAATATTTTCACATGCTGCAGAGCTAATTCACTTGTGTGGCATATCTTCACAACTCCTGCAAAGGTAAGCTTCTGTCTCTTGCAGCAACTTCTCTCTCACTTTCTTATCAATAATCCAAAGCACAATTTGATCATGGATCACTGAATCTTGAAGCGATCCAAAACTGCATGTTCTTGCTTTCAATTTCAAGTCCGTTAAAAAAGTGTCATCGCTCTCTCCCTGCAGCTGTGTGCGCAAGAGAAACACGTACCTCTCGAACGCTTCATTTTTCTTTGATGAACAGTGTTCATCAAACATCTCAATAACCTTGTCGAACTTGCCCTGGTCCTTATGCCTCAGCTGAGTTACATCTAGAGAAGAGAAATACCCCTGACTTTTATAGTGCATTCAGCAGACTGCTTCCATTGTACATTAAGAGAAAACCTCAGGCCCTTTAAGTCATTCTCCTTGTGGCATAATGGCTGTGTAGTGTCAGCTTCTGATACCAACCCCTGGAGGTCAAGCGACAAAAGGTTGAAGATTGGGTAGCAGGAATAATGATTGTCAGCTCCGAAGGTCAGACTATCAGGGAGCAGCTTTTGTGTCCACGGCTGCCAAGGATATAGTGTGAACACAATCAGAATCCTAGAATGATTCTTTCATTATGGGTGAACAACTTAACACTGTCCAAAGATTCGTCGCTGTCTGTACAAAAATATGAAAGGATTAATCATCATTCAGTGAATGTTAGAACTAAGTAAATATTGCAATGAAATTTCCATGTCAAAGCCATAATTAAAGGGATTCCACTGAATCTAATTCAGCATACAGGCTTTCTGTAATCTCATGCAGCATTTGGGCATTGCCCTGATCTACGGGGATGATCCTGAATTAGCATGGCACACAAATCAGCTTTAGGATCTTTATAAGATTATGTATATTACAGGCTAATGCTGATGCTTTCCACAACAAACTACAAACATGTTTGAGGATCAAATTTTCAATATGAAACCCACAGCTTAAATATGATGTCAAAGATTGTTGTTAAACTAAGCAACTTAGACCAACAAGACGCATCAGAAAATGGCTTCAAAACCTTCCAATAGCACAGTCTAGACTCCTTCCACCACTGGGCATTAAGGGACTGAGACTGAGAGGCAGCCCCTCAACAACAGAGAGAGGAATAACAAGGTACCACAGTGAAGGCAAGGGAGTAAACAGAGAATGTATGTAACATCACACAATCATAGGAATGTATGGGCATGACACTAAGAATTGATTAGACTTTGAAAAGTTCAATTTGTAAGTAATTTATTGTGAATAAAGTCTACCTTTTGGAAAAAAGTTTCAATGAACTTATGAAGACTCCCCCATTCTTTCTCACTGTGCATAACAGAAATAAGCCTAATAATGATTTACTCTCAGTACTTGACCTGGGTTGGGTTTACATAATGTTTTAGATTCTTTATGCGAGACTTATAAAAGACTATTACTTATTATTACACACAATATTATTACACACAATTTATGGACCAGATCATACTCCAGGGAATTTAGCATCTTTAAACAGAGTTTAAATGGTGGCAAGGGTATTTCAGCATCGCCAGTGGGCTGATAACGCCTCAAACCGTGCATCTTGGCACCTCACAGTTCGGCGGGCAGCAACCTCCTTTGAAGAAGACCGCAGAGCCCACCTCACTGACAAAAGACAAAGGAGGAAAAACCCAACACCCAACCCCAACCCACCAATTTTCCCCTGCAACCGCTGTAACCGTGTCTGCCTGTCCCGCATCGGACTTGTCAGCCACAAACGAGCCTGCAGCTGACATGGACATTTACCCCTCCATAAATCTTCATCCGTGAAGCCAAGCCAAAGAGAAGAAAGTAAAAGATTTAAGCAACAGTGTTAGTTAAGTTCAATATGAACAATTAATCAAGAAGATAAGTAAACGATTTTTAAACATGTGAAGAGAATCATTAATATATGGCAGCATAGTTAGTGCAGCCATTACAGCATCTGTGACTTGGATTTAAATCTGATGCTGTTTGTATGTTCTCCCTGTGATCACGTGGGTTTCACCAGGGTGCTTTGGATTCATCCCACCCTCCAAAATCATATGGTGTTTTCAGGTTAAATGATGTATGGGGGTCAGAAGCTTGTTGGCCATAAGGGCCTATTACCGTTCTTTATATGCAAATTTAAAAATAAAATAAAAATTGAATATAAAGTAAATTTAACATAGAAATTGTCCTCTTCCCTCAGGTCCTTTCCTCTGGAGCGTTAGAAATGGAGAAGAAACCAGACATCATAAAATTATTAGAAGCATAGAAAGGGTAGACAGTCTTTTTTCAAGGATGAAAAGGTTACATATTGGAGAGCATTGTTTGGTGAGGAGGTGGTGGGAATAGTTTAAAGGGGATGTACAAGGAAAGTCTTATACACAATAGGTGTATAGAACATGGTGGCAGGTGGGTGGTAGAAGCAAATACAAGGGCAATTATTAAGCAGCATTTGGACAGACACTTGAATACGCAAGGAATAGACAGGCACATGCCATGTGCAGGTAGCTGAGATTAGTTTAGATTGGCATCATGGTCAGGGTAGACATGATGCGCTGAAAGCCTTGTTCTTGGACTGTATTGTTCAATGAAATAGATTCTTCATTCACTTTACTTCAGAGCACAGTGGAATAACCAATTATTGAGTAAAGGTACCAAACCTTTTATCTGGAATTCTGAAAACCAGCAACTTTCAAAGACCAGCACTTTTTTTGGTAGATGACATCTGCTCATCAAAGATGGAGTTTGGCACCAAATATGACCCGACACGACCCTCACTTAACTCCCGTGTATCCTGTCATGTTCCGCTACTTTAACTGCGCCTCAGAATTGCCTATACAGATGCCTGTCCAGCGTTGTGATGCTTTCAGTCAGCTAAGCGGAAGCTAAATGGTTGTTGTCGCTACCCATATTCCCCCATGCAGCTGAAACTGCTGTCACAGCACCAGCGCAAGGGAATCGAGAAAGCCGTTGCTTTACTGGCGCTGGTGCAGCAGGGAGCGGGGGGAGAGAGAGAGATGGCAACGTGACTCATTCAGGCGAGGGGGAGAGATGGCAGCGCAACTTGGTCGAGCGAGGGGGAGAGGCAGCAACATGTTTCGGGAGGGGGATGAAGATGGCAACGTGACTCAGGCGGGCTTAAAAGACGGAAATCAAAATGGCTCCAAAATCCAGAAGATTCAGAGCAATGGCAGATGTCCGGTCCTGATGATCCTGGAGAAAAGGTTAAGCATTTGTATTAGTATGAGCACGAGAGTTTAATATCCTAAGTGCAAGGGACATATGACTGAAATTCTTATTTGCTGCAGCCAAACAAGGATTGTAAGATACACCAACTACAACAGTATAAATTAAATTCCTAAAATATGCAAATAGAAAAAAAAGGTAATAAATAATAAGGACAGATAAATAAATATTCACAGTTATAAAAAAGTGTTGTTTCAGTGGTGCAGACAGATGGTTTGGTCATGCAGAATAGTTTGTGGTTAGGGTAGTACAGAGAGGATTCAGTGCCTGATAACTGTTGGGAAAAACAAAACTGTTCTTGAACCTAGAGGTGCCAGACATCAGACTTCAGAACCTTCTGCATGAAGAAGCAGCAGGAAGACAAGTTTGGTGAAGTGGTTAGCACAATGCCATTACAGCGCCAGCAATTGGGACGGGGGTTCGAATCCCACGCTGTCTGTAATTAGTTTGTACGTTCTGTGTAGATTTTCCCCAGGGCTCCAGTTTCCTCCCACTGTTTGAAATGCACTAGGTGTGTAGGTTAATTGGATGTAAATTGGGTGGCAGAGTCTCGTGGGCCAAAGTGGCCTGTTACCATGCTGTATGTCTAAATTTTAAAAAAATATTGTGGGATGGAAATCCTTTATGATGTTGGCTTCTTTCTTGAGACAGGGCCTCATCTAGATGTCCTTCACGGACAAGAGATCAGTGCTCAATATAGTCTTGGCTGGGTTTTTGCACATTTTACAGCTTTCTACGTTCCTGGACACTTGAGTTTCCAAGCCAAGTTGTGGTGCAGTCAGTCAGTATAATTTCTACACTGCACCTGCCGAAATTCAATAGGGTATTCGATGACATGCCAAATCTCCTCAGATTTCTTAGAAAATGAGCTTGTTTGCCTTCTTTACTAATGCCTCAAGGTGCTAGCTCAAAGAGAGGTCCTCCAATATGTGGATTAGCAACAACTTAAAGATACTAACTCTCTTCCCCACTGTCCCATCAGGTGTGTTGTCACTCAGTCTCCCTTTTCTGAAATCCACAATTTTGGGCTTCCTTTTGTTGAGTGCAAGATTATTGTTCTGGCACCACAGAACTAGATTCTCAATCTCCATCCTACATTTCGATCACCTTACACATTATTTAGCCATTAATGGCGGTGTCATCAGAGAATGTAATCATTGTGTTGGAACCAAACTTGGTTTTGTAATCATTTGTGTTGAGCAAATAAAGCAGGACACTAAACATAAAGCACTGAGTTACACATGTGTTGATGGCCAGCAAGGAGGAAGTGGTGTTGGGAGACCTCACAGATTAGGATCTACTGTTGAGAAAGTCATGGATTAAGTTGAAAAGGGACTAACGAAATTCCAAGTACCTATATTATTATTAATTTTTCTGGTGCAATCATGTTAGAATGAGGGCCTTACCACAGTTAGGCATATCTCCAAGAACTATTCACAAATACAGAAAAACTATGCAAAATTTATGTATATAATTTATTAAAATATAGAAAATGTATCTACTATTTATTTCACAGTATTTATTTATTTTTATCTATGCATATAAATCGCTTGTAAATATATATATATGTTTTTACACTGAGGACCAAAAGCCAAAAGCCACAGGTTTGTCCAGTTGTACTTATACAATAAGTATTTTGATAATAATAAACTTGAAATTCTGCAGACCTTGCCAGGATCCAAACCCTGGGCCTTGAGAACACAACAGCATGTCATCACAGGAGTCGGGTGGAACTCGCCATGTCGTCTGATCTGATAAGACCACAGCCGGCTTTCACCGGAGAAACCATTCATTTGTCCTGCTTGCATGAAGGATTCCACATGCCAACCTTAAATTGCCCTAAAATGATTATTTTGATAAGTGACCAGGTAAGTGTACATGCTGTTATTAAAATTAGAGTGGATTATTTAAAAACAGAATTTTTTGCCTGAATGTGATTTAAAAAGTCATTCTGGATTTTTGAACAACACATAAGTAGATTAGCAATTTTAACTCCCAAAATGATATAAATTGTTCATTAGTCATTGTTTTTAATTATAATTGGATAATCTAACAGGATTTAGCATGAGCCATAATTACATCAGTATACATGAGTGTATGAAGAATATTATACTGTACCTATTGGGAATTAAAAAAAAATTAATATCATGGTTAATGGAATTTAGAACAGAACATTATTTTGTAAAGTTATTTAATGTTACATAATCCATATTTTCACTTAAGGGGAGAAAACAATTTATTTCATCTGGGTAATTTTATTTGTTTGTCAATTTTTAAGAAGTTTAAGAAAACTGCTGATAGATGGAGAAAATTTCAAAAAAAATCTGTTTAAAACATTTGGTTGGAGTATCTGTCAATGCATAATTAACAAACTCTCCAGCATTCTTTTTTTCCACATAAAAGGGTTCAGAAAAATATTTGTGTTATCATCTGCACCAATGTGCACACTACAAAGGAGAATGCTGTGGTTCTGTTGGCAATGGTATGATCTCCGAATCAGGAAAGATGTACAATCAAATGCCGCACTATTGTGTGAAATGGGAGATCCTTGGACAATGTTTCAATGAAGTATTGAGAGAGGCTTGCCTTGTTAGAGGTGCTGTCTTTCAGATGACATATTAAATCAAGACTCCATCAGCTCCCCTGGGTGGATGGAAAAGAAAATCTTTGGCCTTAATATGATGAAGAATCCAAGAGGGATTCTGAATATGCTCTTCAATATACTGTACATGTGTCAGCCAATGTCACCAAAACAAGTTCCCTGTTAATTTAAGTTTGTGATCTACTTTTATATCAGGTTTTAAATAATGGTGACCCCCATTGCATCTTGTCATCTGAAATTACTGCTTTTAATTAAACACATCTCTTTGGCTCATTCAAATAAAACATTTGCATCATCACACCTTCCAATGGCTCTGCAAAGTCAGCCAAGGAACTATCTTGAAGTACAGTCACTAAAGCAGTGTCTGAATTCTCACAATCATTTACATCCAACAAGCTCTCCCAAACAGTGAATACCTTCAAACTTTTTATTTAAGTTGTTTGAAAAATGAATATTGCTCAAGATATGGTGGGTCACATCTTTGAACTTCTAAATAATGACATAAAATTCCCTTGGATCCACTGAGAGGGAAATTTTGGGGTTCCACAATGGCGCAGCTGGTAGAGTCCCTGCTTCGTGGTTTCACTCCTAACCTCAGGTCCTGCCTGTGTGGAGTTTGCATTTCTTTTTGTAACTGGGTGTTCCAATTTCCACCAACATGGCAAAGACATGCAGGTCAGAAGGTTAAATGTCCAATGTAAATTGTCCCCAGTGTGGAAGTGAGTGATGGAATGCAATGTTATTCATAGCTAGGGTGCCTTGAATATTTGTGAAGAAGGCAGCACTGTGCTGGTGTGTCTACAACACATTGCCACATCAGGGGACAGGACATTCCTAGCATAAATCAGTCCATTGTTGGGAGATAGGCTACAATGCAGAGTGCAGCTATAATAACACTATTGGCTAGGGATGAACAACTTGGCAATGGTGTTTCCCCGCTGAGAGACAGCAAAAATCAGAGAGGAAAATGGGATGAGAAAATATTTACATTTTTAGTAAGTTTTATCCCACCACAGAAAATGGAAAATGGAGAATCTGCTTCAAAAATTCACCAAAGCACTGGCCACCTGGAAGAATTAGTGGCTTCCTCTTAAAAGAAAGGTCCATGCAATAAGTGCAATTTACATCTCTTTGATTGATACATTAGAATGAATTACAATGTCATGCACACATCAAAAGTTGTGATTAAATAGCTGCCGGTTATTTCAATTTACTCTATTTAAAGTTTTTTTAATTAGTAAATGAATCCCTCATGGTTGAATGATTAATTACACAATAATTCACTGCAGAGGCTTGTTTCCCTGTCAAAGCACACAAAGAGAATTCTCATAAATTCTTACAAATGGAAAAAGAAAAGATCAAGGTAATGAATAATAGAAAAGTAGCAAGTACTGCGGTAACCACCTTAACCAGAAGAAAATATGCCACATCATGGCACTGAAGGCGTTCTTAGAGGTTATCAGCAAATTAAAAATAAACTTGAAGAATTAATTTAGCCTTTCTAATAGCAGTTTAATTGCTTCAAAGATATAGTTCCAAATTATAGCATTTTAAAAAATGGACTGGAATGGCAATATATTTTACACTTGCAAAAGAATAGGGCTTGACAAATAAATCATAACCTGTAATATTCAACAACGCAGAGACTTTACTTAAATATACCTTCTTTCTGATTCTCTCACGGGTTGTTCGCCTTGGTGGCAAGGCCAGTATTTATTGCCCATCACCAATTAGGATTGGCAACATAGTGGCAGGCCCCTTCCTTGAACAGCTACTTGAGAGAAGGTGCTCCTGCAGCAGTGCTCCAGAATTTGGACTCTGTTGAGAAGGGATGAGAGAACCTTCCACAGTCCAGGGATTGTGGGACCTGCAAACATTGTCTTTCCCATGCATCTGTTGCTCTTGTACTGCCTGGTGAGAGAGCTCATGCTTCCTAAATAACAGTCAGGGAGGGGGTGAATGGTCAATCAAGCTGACTGCTTTGTTCTGGATGGTGATGAGGTTCTTAAGTGTTTTTGGATCTGCACTCATCGAGGCAAGTGGAGAGTGTTCCACCACATTTCTGAAGTGCCTTGTAGGTGATGGGAAAGCTTTGGAGTGTCAGAAGTAGAGTCAATCTCCACAAGATATCTAGTCTCTGAGCTGTACCTTTTTGATTGAAATGTAGACCACCCAGGATAATAATGAGAGAGGACATGCAATTGTAATATCATAGACATTATAATATCATTTTTCATCAAGTGTAGTGATGAAAGATGCATGTGGAAATATTAATTTCCACTTCTCCATCCTTCTCTTAGGAGTTGCAAATGGCGCTGAACATCAGCAATCATTCCCAATTTGGATGCTGTGATAACAGGAAGAATGTTGATGAAACAGTTAAGAAAACTTGGGCCCAGGATGTAGCCAAAAGGAACTTCTGCAATGAAGTGATGGTGACATCCAACAAGAACAACTACCTTCCTGTGTGAAACTCCAGCCACTAGAAGGGTTTCCTTGATGCATATAAAACACAATGCTGGAGAAACTCAGCTGGCCAACCAGTAAAGATAAAGATACACAGTAACGTTTCAGCCTTGAGTCCTTCATCAAGGTACAAGCGAAATGTAGGTTGGCATCCAAACAAAATGGTGGGGAAAAGGGAGGAGCACAATCCACTGGCAGGAGGTAATAGGTCGATAAGGGAGGGAACGCCAGTAAACCAGGGGAGGG
This sequence comes from Narcine bancroftii, assembly GCF_036971445.1. Lineage (NCBI taxonomy): Eukaryota > Metazoa > Chordata > Chondrichthyes > Torpediniformes > Narcinidae > Narcine > Narcine bancroftii. The sequence goes on along the minus strand of NC_091470.1, from coordinate 249,579,653 downwards.
GGGGATCACTCTGTGAATGGAGAGGGAAGGGGGTAGAGAGCTGGAGGAAAGAGGACAGGGGGATGGGGAAGAGAGGGAGAATGACGAGTGAGCTAGCAGAAACCAGAGAAATTGATGGTAATGACATCCAGTTGGAGAGTGCCCAAATGGAAAATTAAGTGTTGTTCCTCTAATTTAATGGTGCTCTTGGTTTGACAATACATGAGGCGATGGACAGAGATGTCAGCAAGGGAGTGGGGCACAGAATTGAAATAGTTGGCCACTTGGAGATCCCTGTCACTGATGCACTCAGCAAAGCGATCTCTCAGTCTGTGCCAAGTCACTCTGATGTAGAGAAGCCCATAATGGGAGCACTGGATGCAGTAGAGACTCCCATGAATGCACAAGTGAAGTGTTGCTTCATTTGGAAAGACTACCCATTGATTCCAGTTTAACTATGATTTCTTAAAGGCAACTTTGACTTTATCTCACCTCTAAACTTCAGATCTGTGACCCATGGCTGTGATGAGATATGAAAGCGAGTGGTACTGCTAATATTCAAACAGGTGAGCAGGAAATTGATGAACGGACTAGTAGTCCTGTTCCGCATCCCTCCCATTTGCACAACGGCAACAAGCAACCACACTTAATACAGGTATCACAAATAAATTAATTCATGCACTGTATTTATTTTTAATCTTCATTTTAAAACATAATCTACTTTTTGTAGTGAAAAAATTTATGTTTACATTTTTGTCAAGTGTTGACTTTATTTTTCTTTAAAATCCTTGTTTTGATCAATGAATAAACTTTCAAAATTTACTTGTTCATCTTTTTTTTATTTCTCCTTAAATTTGAATTTTAAAAGTACTGCCTTAGAATCTGGAAAATCGAAAAATCCAGATCAGCCCAATCACTGAGCTGTCCAGATTTTAGGATTTTTACAGTAAAAGGATGGAAATATTCAGCAAATACTGAGTAGGTTCAGGAGGCAACAGTGGCCTGACAGCATCTCGACAACTCCTTCCACCCGAAGCGACAGGTAACTTGCATGTATTCCAGCTGAGTGCCATCTATTCAGTAATCAGGATGTGGTCCACCTCTTCATCAGCAAATCAAGCCTCAAGGGTGACCACAGACTTCCATTCTCCCTAAGAAAAGGGAGGTCAGTTTGTGTGATAGCCTGAGCTATGTTCATAGCTATTTGCAATTTCCTGTGTTCTTGGATAATGCTGTCTAACCAATTGACTGCTCCCAGTGGTTTGTGTCTTTATCAAAATGAAGTTCAGTCCCAAGAGAGCTATGATGAAGACGTGAGATGGAGGGTGTGATAGGGGACGATACATAACACAGCAAATGTCATCAAACTGACCCTGCACTCATACCTGCAGCACCTATAGTCCCATGCAAACTAATCACCGTATTCTGAGACTTAGGTCCCAACACCTCTATGGAGCTGGATCCTCACATTTAATGAGGATTGTGACAGAACTTCCTCCATGGAAATCTTTACCACTTGGAAAATATGGTGTCCTCACTTCTTGATATATGTACCTTCATATATACTTTATGGTATATATGTTTTATTCCCTTACCATTCTCTGGTTTTCCTTTTCTCTTTTGCAATTTTCTTTCTTTTTTTCTTTTTTAGGGTTAGGAACATAGGAACATAGGAAGTAGGAACAGGAGAAGGCCAACAATGGCCCATCGAGGCTGCTCCGCCATTCAATAAGATTATGATTGATCTAATTTATGACCTAACTCCACCTACCTGCCTTCTCCCCATATCCCCCAATTCCTCTATCATGTAAAAGTTTATCTAACCGAATTTTAAATATGTTTAATGAAGCAGCCTCAACCACTTCCCTGGTTAGAGAATTCCAAACATTGGTTTGGGAAGGGAAGGTGAGAGGGTGGGATGAGGGGTGAGGTTATATACTACATGTATGACTTTTTGAAATAGTTTTGAATTGAATGTAATGTAATTATTACCGTGGTTTAAAATTTGTAAATAAAATAATTAAAAATATCCTTAACACTAATACTCACAAGATTGTCCACTCAGCCCTTTGTGATACTCCAAAAATATCATGGCTATGTGTCCAAGTAGTGCGCTAACTACATTTACCAGTACAAGATTGCAGATAACACTGCATCACAGGCCAGCTTTCAACCAATGGCGAGCCTAAGCAGAGTCTGCTGTCATAGTGTGAGAACAACATCCTCTGGTTATTAACTTCAGGAAATGAATGGAAGCACATATCCCTTTATATATCAACAGTGCTGAGGTGAATATGGTGAAGAACTTCATTTTCCTAGGAGCGAATGTCCTAGTACAACCACATTGATGCCACAACCAAGAAAACATATCAGTGACACTACCTGGTCAGAAGACAGAAATTCAGCATGCCACAATATAAGCATCTTATCAAATTTTACGGCCACACCAGAGAAAAAATCCCAGTTGGATATATCACAGGTTAATATGGTAAGTGCTCTGCTCAGGATTGCAAGAAGCTGCAGACAATTGTGAACACATCTTAGGCCATCATGCAAACTGACCTCCCCTCCATCAATTCCATTCACACATCCCATTGCCTCAGGAAAGCTACCAACATATTACTATGCTCTCTTCTTCACCCCCCCCCCTTCTGTCAACAAGAAGATACTTGAGCTTTCAAACACTAACCCTCAGTTTCAAAAACGATACCCCTGCATTGGTTACATATACTCTCTATATCCTACACCTCGTCCTAGTTACATTATGTCTTGCACTTTTTGATTTACTGTAACCCTACACCCAGTATTTTTGTTTTATTATTGCAATATCAACTGTATTTAAGTATGGGATGACTTGTCTAGATAGCACACAAAGCAAAGCATTTCACTGTATCTTGGTACATGTGACAATAAACACTTCAATAAATTCAATTCAATTCCATTATGACTCCCTGAATCATCACTGAGGATTCCCAAGACCTGTCAACCTGTTTACTACTGAGCCACCATTTCTGATGGCTTTGTCCTGATGTTGCATTAGGACAGTCCCTGGGATCATGATGAAGGAGTCTGGGATATTGGTTGTTCTGTGACCATGATTAGCTTAGGCTGGGAGCAAATATTGGGAAAGAACTATAAAGTGCCTGTCAGCACAGTGACCAAAGGAAAAATTCGCTCCTGCTGTTTAATTGACAGCATACCCATCCATCTTTTGGATAAGAGAATGAACTGCCCTCTCAAGAAGATTTAAGATTATTTCAAAGAATGGGATTGCAAAAGATAACAGAAATGCATGTTCTTTCTTTCCCTGTGGATAACAAAAGATAAACTGAAATACAAAATGTTATTTAGCCCTTCAGCCACTCCCCACCTCTCCACAAATAATTTGGCTTATTATGGTCTTTATTATTTAATCTACCGAGAGATGTTTCTGTGCAAATACTCCCCTATTCCCAAGGCAAACAAATAAGAGTGCAGAATATCTATCCATTCCCACATGTCTGCTACTTAATACTAACCTTGTGGCCTCACATACCATCAATCTCAGCTCCAACAGGACACGAATCGTAACCCTTGTGTCCCATAGAGCATTTGATCATCTGAATCTATACTTATCCCTCTGACCTTCAATCCCATTAACAACCAGATATTTATCCAATTATTTTTACAGGAGTTAATTGCTGAATCATCAGCTCCTTTTGAAGGAGACTGCTTCATATATTCATTACTCCTTAATAATGCATACGTGACCTCAACTTATAAATTTCTTTATTGACATTATTAATGTAGCATAGATGACTTAATTGCTCCCACATACGTACTCCCAACATGGACTCTTGTCCAGCTGAAATGCTGCTTTGTCAAGCTGTACCGATTATTTTATTGGGGTCACACAGACATGTTATGGGCAGTTGTGCTCCCTGTTAAATGTAGCTCTTTACTTTTCTGTTTCATAGATGTTATGATGATGGATGTTGGACCTTCTAATTTACATTTACATCTCCCTCTTCCATTCCTATAGCATGAGCCAGGACCCATAGTTGATAGCCCCTTGTATAAAGATTAAATGCTTCATACCAGGAGACAGAGTTGCACAGCTTTGAAACAGGCCATTCAGTCCAACTGGTTTGTGCCTGTACTTACGCTCCATTCAAGCCTCCATCAACCCATATCCACCTAATGATGTATCTAATTATTCACATCCACCTCCAGCCACCCCCTCTCCTATATTGCACTTTAATTCATCAAATAAAGTGCTTTCTGTATCATAAATATATCTTTCTTTCTTACATTTTTCTTTCTTACTCTTGTCCTTTCCTTCTATTTTTCTTTCTTTTTTATTAACTCTGATCTGAATTTTCTTCTCACATCTCCCTTGAATTAGGAAAGAAAAACATAAAATGAAATGCTTCCAAAATTTAAAAAAAAGTCACAAATCCATTTCCTGGTGGGACTAAGGCAATAAATTTTACAACTTTATGGAGGATATTCTTTTTGAACTGTAATATGCTGTGTTTCTGAATTATACAGTTGTCCGTGTTGAGATAGTGAGAAGGTGATGAATTGCATACTGTTTGTTGGTCAAACTGAAAAATGGCTGAACTAAAAATTTTTATTTTGATGAAGAATCTTAATCAATATTATTTAGAAACAGAATTGGAGTCATGTGAAAATTAGATGTTACCTTATCAAAGTGCATAGGGATAAAGTTTTTCTGATTTGATTGTTCAGTTGCTATCCTGTCCAAACTAACTCACTATAATATTGAAGTCAACCAAAAGATTACTGTGATTCACCATTCACTGATCACCTGTTACCCATGTGCTTGCAATCCCTGGTCAAGCATGTAACAATTTAAAATTTGAACCCTTCCTTTTGAGACCCTTCATCGTCTAGTTCTTTTTCTAAATGTAATAAACACAGTACATTATTGATATCTGCTTCCCTCCAATTCAGGTTGCCTATTGTTCCACCATTGACTACAGCTACCAACTGATATTTTTACTCCAAACATATCCATCTATATTGTTCTCCCCCCCCCCCGCCCCTTTTAAGATACTCTTCACAGCCCTTCTTTGACCCAACTTTGGTTATTTTGTCCCCCTTTACATAGTTCAGTACCAGACTTTGAACAAATTTGCCGTGAGAAGAATCATGGGAGGTTTCACTGTTCCAAAGCTTCTAAAAAACATGTTACACTCCACAATAGAGGGGTCTGTGTTGACTTCCGTGTGTAAAGTTTTGTGATTGAATCAGAAATGAGCAAAGATGAAATTATCAGCTCTTCCATCACTTCTCCATCCACCAAAAATGTTGCTTAACAAAGACTTGTCGAATGAGATTATAAAGGAGAAATGTAGAATGAGGTCACCTGATTTTACTTTTTTTAGTTTCACTCTTAGAACAACAACTAAAATACAATTTTGAAAGTAAAGTGAAAACATAAAGTACTGTGGTGTCTTTCATGAGCCCAGGATGTCCCTATACACCTTACAACCAATGAACTTGCAATTTTATTCATTTGTGAGATGTGGCGTTCTCGGCAAGAGCAGGTTTGAATCTCTGATTGCTCCTGAGAAGGTGGCAGTGACATGCTTTCCTGAACCACTACAGTCCCTCTGATAAAGATATCCTTCAGTGCTACTGGATAGAATCCCAGGTTTTAGACCCAGCAATAGTGAAAGGATGAACTGTGATTGGAAGGGACTCTGCAGGGAATGGTGTTCTCATTCACTTGCTGTCCTTGCTTTTCTTGGTGGTGGATGTTGTAGGCTTCTGAGATGCTCTTGGAGTTGCTACATTTAACTAAAATATCTTATTAAAAGCAATGTGAATAACAGTTATGGATCTTATAGGTGGCACACATTGATGGTAGAGGGAATAAATGCTTACGATGATGAATAAGAAGCCAAATGAGCAGGTTGCTGGGAATCTATCTGAGTAGTCTTGCAATGTAGTCAAGATTGTAATATGGAGCACCTTGTTAAGCTGCTGTTTCACACATCCAGCATCCTCAGGTCTAATTCTGACTTTTTAATGTGGACTTTGCATGTTGTCCTTGTGACAGTAGGTTTTCTTGGGGTGTTCTAGTTTCCTCTGACATCCCAAAGTGTTGGCTGTTATAAATTTCCCCAACTATGTAGAATCAAGGAAGAGCTTATGGAAGTGTGGAGAGAATAAAGTGGGATCTGTGTAAGTGATGGTCAGTATGACGAGGGTTGGGCTGAATAGTCTATTTCCATTCTACAGGACCCTAATGTCGGAAATATGATGGCCCATTTAAATAGCAGGTCACTTGTATTGGAATGAATTCATGTAAATTACTGTATGTCTAAAAATTTGTAATTTGTGGACATGGAAACAATTGCAATTTTTTTGTTATAAAGGAGATTGAATCAAATTCACCAGTGGAAATTAACCTGATTCGATTGAACTTGTGTTCCTCAGATCATATAATCTGGGATTTTAGGAATGCTGGACTGCCAAAAATCATACTTTTCAGAAAAAGGGTCTCTCTCTTCTCTCTCAGATGATGCTACATCAATGAAGACCAAATGAATCATCAGGGATACCCTGGTTAATATTTGGTCCTTCAAGAAAAACCAGAACCACTAATGACTGTATTCCTGTTTGTGGAAGTTCACTGTACATGAATCGAGTTCTACGTTTTCTTACTTTACATTGTTGACTCTACCTCAGTGTGAGATGCATTGAGGTATCTTGAAATTCTGAGGAGTTCTGTGGAATTGTCAAAGCCTTCTCTTTCTTCTTAAGCCTTCCCTCGAGATTAAGAAGAGGCTTGCTTCCACTTCATTGCCATGGAATTTAAGGTTACTGAGGTCAATGAGGGAACTGTAGACTCTTCCAAACACAAGGCAGGTGAGTTATGGAATTGTCCAATCCTTACGCACACAGCCTGCATTTCCATTGAATGAAATGATGGTTGTCAATACTCTCCCACATATGTTGCATTTCTCCAAGAAGCTCTTGAATAGATCCTTGAATCTTTTACTTCACCTATCTGACAACCTCTTTCCATGATGGAGCTCAAAATATAAGGTCTGTTTTTGGGAGGATAGTATCAGGCACACAATTGACATGGCGTGTCCAGTGTAGTCAACTGAGTGTCTTGGTCAAACAGAGAAAGCATTAGGAGTCAACCATAAGTCAGGAAAAAACAGGTAGGTAGAGTCAAATTGACAGAGAGAGTACAAGACACTAAAGGAGGAGGGATGAGTATTAATTACTTTGGAAAGCAAAGAAACACTGAGCATAAACACGCATTGAGGAGAAATACAGCTACTCTCTAAGAATCTGTGCTGACAATAATAGGTAGGTTATCACTATTCACTTGACTCCTTGAATTTCTCTACCAGCAGATTGCTTTTTGATAAGGCTTAGAGGAATATGGAGAAGGGTTCAGAGAGCTCATTGCTGTATCTGACCCGACCTTGTTGGTTTTCGTGCAGTTGGATAATCATGTTGAGGAACTTTGGGGGACATCCGATGCGCTCTAGTATTTGCCAAAGCCCTTTCCTGCTCACGGTGTCGAAGGCTTTGGTGAGGTCAACAAAGGTGATGTAGAGTCCTTTGTTTTGTTCTCTGCACTTTTCTTGGAGCTGTCTGAGGGCAAAGACCATGTCAGTGGTTCCTCTGTTTGCGCGAAAGCCGCACTGTGATTCTGGGAGAATATTCTCGGCGACACTAGGTATTATTCTATTTAGTAGAATCCTAGCGAAGATTTTGCCTGCAATGGAGAGCAACGTGATTCCCCTGTAGTTTGAGCAGTCTGATTTCTCGCCTTTGTTTTTGTACAGGGTGATGATGGTGGCATCACGAAGATCCTGAGGCAGTTTACCTTGGTCCCAACAAAGCTTGAAAAACTCATGCAGTTTGGCATGCAGAGTTTTGCCGCCAGCCTTCCAGACTTCTGGGGGGATTCCATCCATACCTGCTGCTTTGCCACTTTTCAGTTGTTCGATTGCCTTATATGTCTCATCCAGGGTGGGAACCTCATCCAGCTCTAGCCTTAGGGGCTGTTAAGGGAGCTGGAGCAGGGAGCTGGAGCCATTAACAATGGCGTGAAGCAAGGCTGTGTTCTCGCACCAACCCTCTTTTCAATCTTCTTCAGCATGATGCTGAACCAAGCCATGAAAGACCCCAACAATGAAGACGCTGTTTACATCCGGTACCGCACGGATGGCAGTCTCTTCAATCTGAGGCACCTGCAAGCTCACACCAAGACACAAGAGAAACTTGTCCGTGAACTACTCTTTGCAGATGATGCCGCTTTAGTTGCCCATTCAGAGCCAGCTCTTCAGCGCTTGACGTCCTGCTTTGCGGAAACTGCCAAAATGTTTGGCCTGGAAGTCAGCCTGAAGAAAACTGAGGTCCTCCATCAGCCAGCTCCCCACCATGACTACCAGCCCCCCCACATCTCCATCGGGCACACAAAACTCAAAACGGTCAACCAGTTTACCTATCTCGGCTGCACCATTTCATCAGATGCAAGGATCGACAATGAGATAGACAACAGACTCGCCAAGGCAAATAGCGCCTTTGGAAGACTACACAAAAGAGTCTGGAAAAACAACCAACTGAAAAACCTCACAAAGATAAGCGTATACAGAGCCGTTGTCATACCCACACTCCTGTTCGGCTCCGAATCATGGGTCCTCTACCGGCACCACCTACGGCTCCTAGAACGCTTCCACCAGCGTTGTCTCCGCTCCATCCTCAACATCCATTGGAGCGCTTACACCCCTAACGTCGAAGTACTTGAGATGGCAGAGGTCGACAGCATCGAGTCCACGCTGCTGAAGATCCAGCTGCGCTGGATGGGTCACGTCTCCAGAATGGAGGACCATCGCCTTCCCAAGATCGTGTTATATGGCGAGCTCTCCACTGGCCACCGTGACAGAGGTGCACCAAAGAAAAGGTACAAGGACTGCCTAAAGAAATCTCTTGGTGCCTGCCACATTGACCACCGCCAGTGGACTGATAACGCCTCAAACCGTGCATCTTGGCGCCTCACAGTTTGGCGGGCAGCAACCTCCTTTGAAGAAGACCGCAGAGCCCTCCTCACTGACAAAAGGCAAAGGAGGAAAAACCCAACACCCAACCCCAACCCACCAATTTTCCCTTGCAACCGCTGCAATCGTGTCTGCCTGTCCCGCATCGGACTTGTCAGCCACAAACGAGCCTGCAGCTGACGTGGACTTTTTACCCCCTCCATAAATCTTCGTCCGCGAAGCCAAGCCAAAAAAAGAGGAATATGGGCTAAATTTAAGCAGGTTGATTAGCTCAGGAAGGCATCTTGGACAGTGTGGACGAGTTGGGCTGAAGTGATAATTTCTGTGTTCTATAACTGTCTGTTCAATGAGGAAATCTGAGAAACACTTTCACAAATAAATAGATACCCAGATGTTGTTCCCAACCCTGCCACACAGACCACTGCTGTGTATTCACCAGTTTAATCAACAAAAATCAGAGAATTAATAAGAAATTCAGGTTTTTACAAATGAAACCCGGAAAAAAAATCATATTTTGCTATGGCAGACTGGGCTACGATTACCAATTAAAATTTTAGTGGCCATTAACATGTCTAATTTAACATGGCTAACTTATCATTTGCTGACATAATGATTTTAAAATTCCATGCTTTTAAATGTAAAAATAGTTTTTAAAGTTTCTGATTATTAAGTAAACCCCAACGTTTCAATGAATTCACTGCGAAATGTCCAGAGATTGTGCAGTTCACTCTTGGTATGTTGTCAGGAAGGTAGAATTATTTGTATCATTTGAAACCTAGGAAAGAGAGAGAGAGAGAGAGAGTGTGTGTGTGTGAGTGAGTGAGTGAGTGAGTGAGTGAGTGAGTGAGTGAGTGAGTGAGTGAGTGAGTGAGTGAGTGTGTGCGTGCGTGCGTGCGTGTTTGTGTGTGATTTCCCCATGACTGTGTAAGTTTCCTTTGACTGTTCTGATCTCCTCCCACATCCTAAAGATGTGCTGCTGAGATAAGTATCTCTCATAAATTGCTCTGTAGTCCAGGTGGGTAGGAAGGATGAGCTGATGAGCACATGGAGGAAGAATCAGTTGCTAAGGGAAGGGGATTGATGAAGCCATGGTGCTAGGATTTGGATAAAGCCCGGTGGGCGGAATAGCCTCCTTCTGAGTCCAGGTATCTGATATTTTTTCAATGTGATTGCCTATTCAACTAGCGGCATGTTGCAAAACTCTGAGAATCTCTTGGCACTAATATCTGACAGCAGCTAAATGGAAGAAGTAAAATCAGGTCTCACAGGTGACAAGGTATTTAGGGCATTTATTTTGAGATCTATGGAAAATGTTACTTAATAGGTGAGGGTAAAATCTCAATCATTGCTTGTCCTCGCTTTCTCTTAGGCTACTCTGTTCTGCATTCCTTCACAAGTTTTATATGCACATTGTTCCCCTATGGTACATTCCCCAGGAGTTGGGCCAGGTCTCCACTTTTAGCCTTAAAATTAAGCTTCTTCTGGATTAAGGCAGTCTCCAGTCTTCCCAAGGTCAGCAGTACAACAAGCAGAGAATTTGCCCATTGAAATCTCCTTCTTCCCTCTAATTGAAGCTGGTAAAATTGTCAGGCCCCCTTAACTAACTTCAACAGCTGTGCTACAAAGACTAGTCCTGCATTGGTTAGTGGATTTATAAATCATAAAACATCGATGGTCTAGATGAGGTGCTGCCTGGCAAATAGCAGTGATCTGACTGCTGTTTTCACACTCTGAGTCAGAATGCTGTGGGTTTCAAGGAACCGAACTGTCTCCTTCCGACAGTAGTATTCCAGGAGCATTTATAAACCATACTTAAAGCATTTTGTTTGACTCAGTAAACAACTTGCTGGTAACTAAGCTTATGGATTCAAGTTCTGCTCCAGGGACTTGAATCCAAATATCTCGACTGATTGTGCAGTGGTAGTGGAATTGTGGACTATTCACCTGAAGCCTCCGTCACCTTCAAAGTGAGACGCTGAGCTAAGGTCCCATTTGTTTATAACAAGTTCAATGGGGCTTCTTTGAAGAATATTTATCCCTCAACTGCATTAATAAAGAGTCTACCTTTTGCTTTTATTTCTTATGTCTTTATGGGTCACCCCTTTACACCAGAAATGAGATAGATTAATGTTCACAATTGCAGTTAGTGAAAAATTAAATGGAGTTTGGGATAGTATTGAACTCATACAATAGTACAACGGGGTCAAGGGGCTGAATGGTCAACTCCTTTCTCTTTTGTTATCTGGTTATTAACACTTTGCTATTTATAGGAGCTTTATTGTGCACAAATTGCCTGTCACCACTGTCACATTAAAACAGCGACTGCACATCAAAAAGTACACTTTGGTTGCAAAGTGTTTTGGAACATCCTGAAAGCACTAAAGAAACACAAGTCTTTCTTTAGTTAAACTGCGACAGGGAATACTTGGCTGAAAGGTTAAAACCCACCCCCAATAGTAAGATTTCACCCCCCACCCCTTTCTTTACAGTCACCACGGTCAATCTCCTTTTATCACTGCATTTCAGTTGTGACGAGCTGTTTTTCTTCCTAGTGTGGCCAGACAGAGCCAAAGACAACTCACAAAGTCCACAAATAGTTAAAGGCAAGAAATACCTTATCTGTGGCAACAAAAGGAAATATTGGTTACCAGAAATCAATAAAAAAGCTTTTTTTTTTAAACAGATCCTTTTAAGGAATCGTGTATGATGTGGGGTGCTCAGTAACAATTTTTTTAGAGGCACATCACAGTGAGGGACACTGGTTCATGTAAGGTTCACCCATTACACTGCCCTTCTACCAGCTGGAGGCTAACCAGACTGATAACCCCAAACTGCCTTAGCACAGACCCAATGATTTTTACATCAAGCAGCCTGATGTACTGCTTTGCTGTCTACCAATCCTGATCCACCATTGATCCATTCTTAAATGAGCCTTCTCAGCTTTGTACCATGAGCAATAATTAAAAAAGCAGCACATTGATTTTAACTAATATTATGAAGGATCTGGATGTCCACATGTTCACAATTAAATCCCAAAGACTTTAGCTATCTTTCATCGTACAACAGAGGCCGCTGATTAAAATGCAAACCCGATAAGGGTGAAAGTAATGTTTCTGCAATTAAATGTGAGAAATTTTGTTTCGTTTTGGGATTTCATTGAAAATGTCCTCAGATTATCAGATCTTGGATTTTTTTAGCTCACTAAATAAAAAAAAAGGCTGGAGAAAGAGAGATGCCTGTGTCTAATGTCTTCATGGTCACACTGGTGCCCTGCCCTTTCCCTACAAGACAGTATCAGTGTATTAAGTGTTCTACCATGACACCAATGCATTGCTGAGTCCTTTGCTCCTGCACACTTTCAACAACATTTGCAGATATTATTATAGCTCTCAACAAAAAAAGTGTGACTAAGTTTAATTCACAGGGTGCAGTTACATTTAATTCATGGCACAGAAACTGACTATTCACCCCACTTGGGTTATTCTAGCTCCAAATGGGCATGTGACAGAAAAGAAAGTGACGGTATTGCAAGCCATTACTGATACACATCAATAACTCATAAGGCTAGAGTTATGGAACTATAGGCTTTTACTTACAATAAACTTGAAGATCATCCTGTGCTGTGACCCAGGCTTCCTGGGGAGGGATCAAGAGGGAGGAGTCACAGGTCCAGCCACAGTATGGGGCGGAGCCAGATTAGAGTGTACAGCAGTTCACCACATTCACCTCTTGTTTTTTTTTGGTCCAGCAGGGTAATGTGGGACAGAAAGTCTTACAATTGTCTTAGAGGTTAAGTTTGTCCGGCAGCCTGGTCTTCCTTTGAGACTGGTGGAGAGTTGGTTGCTCTGCTGAAGCTGGGGCTGTTGATTCTTCCTGGAACTCCAGTGCTGTGTCAACCTGCTAGGGGCATAACGGCTCTTCGAGAGTGACTGGGGCAGGGGTGGGGCTAGGGTGCCATGGTATGTAGTGTATTTCCATGGGATGGGAGGGTACAATTTGGTGGGTATGCTCCCTGGGTGCCCCCATACGCGCAAGGTCCCGGATGGAAACAGTTTCCTCATGCCCATCCGGGTAGGTCACGAACGTGTATTAAGGGTTTGCATTAAGGGGCTGGACTCTTTCGACCAATGGGTCAGTTTTATGACCTCTCACATGCTTCTGTAACTGGACAGGCCCAGGGAACATCAACCAGGATGCCAGGGTGGTCACCGACATGGACTCCCTGGGGAAGGAGAAAATTCGTTTGCGAGGGGTAGCACTGGTGGCAGTAGTCTGATTGTGTGGAGCACTTTGGGAAGGACCTCTGTCAATGAGAGACAGGCAGCCCCTTAGACTTAAGGGCAAGGAGGATTGCCTTCCACACAGTGACGTTCTCCCTCTCCACCTGGACATTCCCTCGGGAGTGGTCTTGCTGGTGGGAATACCTCTGACCAACAGGTATTGATGGAGCTCGTTGCTCATGAACAATGAACCCCGGTCGCTGTGGATGTATGAGTGGTACCTGAATAGAGTGAACAAGTTGAACAGTGCCCTATGACTGGTGGTGGTCATGTCTGGGCAGGGGATTGCAAAGGGGAAACATGAATACTCATTAATGACCATGAGGAAATACATATTGCAGTTGGTAATGGGGAGAAGGCCCTTAAAATCTATACTCAGGCGTTCAAAGGACTGTGTAGCTTTCATCAGGTGTGCTCTATCTGGTTGGTAGAAGTGCGGTTTACACTCTTTGCAGACCCAGCAGTCCCTGATCATGTCTCTGACATCCCCAATGGAGTACAGCAGATTCTGAGATTTGATGAAGTGGAAAATCTTGTGACACCAGTATGGCAGAGGTAATTGTGGAGGGTTTTAAGGTGGTCTATTGGGCATTGGCACATCCCTCAAGATAGGGCATCAGGGGGCTTGTTGAGCTTCCCTAGCTGATACAGAATATCATATTTATAGGTGGAGAATTCAATCCTCTACCTCATAATTTTATCATTCTTTATTTTATCCTGCTGTTTATTGTTAAACATGTGCACAATATGGGTGCTGCCATTTTGGCCGCCATCAGCTTACAGGGAGCAGGGTAAAATGTCTGCTGGCCAGGTAATGCCTCCAGTGCCACACTGCCTCAACTATTGCTTCTCGATGGAGGAGTGTTGGATTTCAGGCCCCTGCAGGGTATGGGAGAAAAAGACCACTGGCCAACCTGCCTGGAGTGAAGTTGGACATATCACTCTTGACCTGAAATGGGGCAGATTCATCCATCGCATACATTGCAACTTTAGCGATGTCCTCTTTTATCCAACTGAAGGCTGCACAGGCCTCTCTTGTCGGGGGAAGGATGTGGAATTGACAAGGGGGCTGGCTTTGTCCGCATAATTGGGCATCCACTGTGCATAGTAGAAAAGAACTCCAGGCACCTTTTCAGGGCCTTGAGGCTGTGAGGAAGGGGGAGTTCTAGCAGTGGGTGCATGCGGTCGGGGTCAGGGCCAATAACCCTATTCTCCACAATATAGCCAAGGATCGCCAGGCGGGTAGTGCGGAAAGTACATTTAATCCTGGTCTAGATAAAGTTTAGGCACTTGGCTGATGTGAGGGATTTCTGGAGGTTGACGCCATGAGCGTGATCACATGGCCACATTTCATGACATTATCCAGGTAGAGGTAGGTGGTGCATAGGTAATTTTGATCCACCATCTGGTCCATCTTCCACTGGAAAATGGAGACACCATTGGTAACCCTGAAGGAAATGGTAGAGGCAGTCATCTGCCTCAAAATCAGTGTAATGGCAGTCCTCTGGATGGATGGGAAGCTGGTGGTAGGCAGATTTCAGGTCAATAGTTGGAAAGACACAATATTGGGCAATTTGATTGGCCATGTCTGCAATGCAAGGGAGGGGATATGCATCCAGCTGTGCATAGTGGTTAATAGTCTGGATATAATCAATCACCATTCTGTGTTTACCCCCACCTGACTATCACTACCTGGGCTCCCCACGGGCTTGATGATCCCCTCATTCAGAAGTCGCTGGACCTACGCTTCACTGTATCGCCTGCTTTTCGTAGTGACTGGCATATAGTTGGGGGTGAAGTTCACGAACAGCAGTGGGGGAATCGAGACTGAGAGTAGAAAAACCGCACGTTGGTTGGGCCAGCGGGGAAGGAGGGACTGTGGGAGGCGGCCGGCTGACGAACAGTGGGTTGCTGATCATGATAGGGGGACCATCATTGCATTGTGACACTCTTGAGGTGGCACTGAAAGTCCAACCCCTGCAGCACTGGTATGATAAAGAGTTCCTGTAAGTCATGCCCTGCACAGTCAGCGTCACGGTGTTGTAGTTGTGGATCTCGGTTGAGTGGGACTTTGAGGCCAGGGTGACCTTGTAGCTTAATGGCTTTTCTTTAAGGGAGTAACATTGCACCATATCGGGGTGGATGAAACTATCTGTGCTCCCACCATCAAAAAGGCATCATGTCACCAAATAATTTATTGAGATGTCCATCATAGATCAGGAGAGTTGATGTGGATTCTTCTGGTCCAGCACCACAGAGGCTAGTGATGGTTCATAGTCTGTTTCATGTTGACTCATGGTCTGGGAGCATAATGGCGATGCCAAACCTGCTGTGTGGTCATCCCAAGAAGTTGGCAGCATCCAAGATAGTGGCCCCTGTATTGTGGCATGGTCGTCCCTGTAAGCTGATGGTGGCCAAAATGGCAGCACCCATACTGTGCACATGGCAGCACTGGATCTGGAAGGTGGCTGTGATCGACATACCTTCGCATAATGACCCTTCTTTCTGCACTTCAACCATGTATCATCTTTTAGTGGGCAGTGTTTTCGTGGATGCTTTGGTTAACCGCAAAAGTAGCACTTTGGGTGCTTGTGGGAGACTGTGGCTCTGGTGGGTTGGCTCATCAAATGCGGTAGTGGGCTGCTGGCCTGTGGACCTGAGTCCCAATATGGCTGCCCCCGTGCAGACCCCACGCCATTCGCTAAGTATGCCTCCATGTTACAGAGGGTGATCTCTAGCATTTTGCAAGGTAAATCCCCCCCTCTTAAGTCTAACTTACCCTGCTGGAGTAGCCTCTGGCTTACATAGTCTGACCTGACGCCTGCAACATAGGTGTCCTGGATCATGTCCTCCGTGTTTTGGGTTACAGACACTGACTGGAAGTTACATGCTCATGTGACTCCATGCAGGGCCCAGAGGAACTCGTCACTCGATTCGCCCAGTCGCTGTCTGCAGGTGGCCAGCATGTGCCTGGCGTATACCTCATTAACCTTCTCCCTATACTGGTCTTTGAATATGTTCATTGCCTTCGTGTACTGCCTAAAGAAATCTCTTGGTGCCTGCCACGTTGACCAGTGGGCTGATAACGCCTCAAACTGTGCATCTTGGCGCCTCACAGTTTGGCAGGCAGCAACCTCCTTTGAAGAAGACTGCAGAGCCCACCTCACTGACAAAAGGCAAAGGAGGAAAAACCCAACACCCAACCCCAACCAACCAATTTTCCCCTGTAACCTCTGCAACCGTGTCTGCCTGTCCCGCATCGGACTTGTCAGCCACAAACGAGCCTGCAGCTGATGTGGACTTTTACCCCCCTCCATAAATCTTCGTTCGCGAAGCCAAGCCAAAGAAGAGACATTTTGGCATCCCTGATTATAGGGAGCACTCGATGTCTGACTGGATAGAAGAGGAGGAGCAGCCTCCATGGCCACAACTCCGGTTGAGCTCCATAGGAAGACCTCAAATCAGCATAGCCAGAGTTCAAAGCAGCCTGAGGCTTCTGGCAATTGTGGGTCGATCTCCAGCTTATCAGGCTTCACGAGTTGTTCCATCATTGGGAAAAAATATTGTAAATAAAATTGATACACTATCAATAACTTAAAAAACTAGTTATGGAACTATAGGCTTTTATTTACAATAAACTTGAAGGCTATCCTGTGCTGGGACCCAGGCTTTCTGTGGTGTTGGAGCCTTCATACAGGGTCAAGAGGGAGGAGCCACGGGTCCAGCCACAGGACGGGGCAGAGCCAGATTACAGAGTGTACTGCAGATCACCACAGTTGCCATACTCCCTCAGCCAGCACCACTCCCACTTGTGGCATTCAGTCTCTCCAGGTCTCCATCCTATCAGGCACACTCTGTTTGCTCTCTTCATACCTCCTTTGCACTGCAAGAAACATATTCGTTTTTCAACTTCCCTGAATTCTGATGAATAGTTTACTCTGTTTCTCCCTCCACAGATCCTTGGTTTGCGTTCAGTAGAGGTAGCACCAAAAACTATTAATATCTAAAAGGTTGAGGTTCCATTTGTTAATAATTTAATCCAAATTTTCAAAGGAATATTTGACAATATGGGCAGAATCACCTCCATTGGAGTACAAGGCAATTCCCTCCATGTCCATTCAGTGGCTCGAGTACTCCATCCCTGAATGATGGGAATCCTTCCAGAAGAAAACGTGACTGAACTAAGGGATCTGGGACTCTGTTCATCCCTCTGCAACTGGATCCTTGACTTTCACATAAGCATCCCCAATCAGTGTGGATGAATAACATCACCTCCTTCCATGGTGACCATCAATGCAGGGGCACCCCATGATTAGTCCCCTTCTCTACTCTCTGTACACCCTCAACTGCATATTAAAATATGGCTCCAGTCTAGCCTATAAATTCACTGACAACAGTAGCACTATTGGCCGAACAACTGGAAATGATGAGTCAGAATACAGGGTAGAGATGGAGAATTTGTTTGGGTGGTGCCAGAACAGCAAACTTGCTCTCAACATCACCAAGTCCAAGGAGCTTATAGTGGACTTCAGGAAGTCAAAATTCATTGTCATCTGATTGAACATATATATATATATATATATATATATATATATATATATGCAGATGAAACAGTGCATTTCTGGAACATAGTGCATACACACAAACAGTACACCCTGCACACAAATGACAGAGATGCATAGTGATCTAAAATTAATATTGATAAAGTTAATTTACAGGTTTCTAGGATTGTTCAACAGTCTCACTGCCTGTGGGAAGAAGGTATTTCCCAACCTGGCATTCCTGGTCTTTATGTTCCTGTATCTCTTCCTTAAAGGTAGTGTTTCAAAGATACTGGAGACTTGATGGTACTGGTCCTCAATAATTGTCTAAGGCCTTTTTAAGCACCTTTCCCTGCATATATCATTGGTTGAAGGAAGGCAGACCCCAGTGATCTTATCAGCAGATTTAATCCCCATCTGTACTGACCTCTGATCTGATGCTTTGCAGCTTCCAAACCGCATTATGATGCAGCCATGAAGAAGGGACACCAATGCCTCTGCTTTTTAAGAAGTCTGAGGAGATTTTACGTCAACAAATATTTTATAAAATTTCTACAGGTTCACCGTGGAGCATATACTGACTGTAACTACCCAATAATGTCAAGGAATACAAAAGACTGCAGAAGGTAGCAAATATAGCTGTTTGTCATGCACTCTGACCTCCCATCCATTGAAGACATCTATGTAAGGCGCTGCTTCAAGAAGACAGCCAGCACCTTAAAGGATCCTCATCACCTTACTCACAACCTCGTCTAGCTTCTGCCTTCAGGAGGAAGGTACAGAAATCTGAAGTCCAATACCTCAAGGTTCAAGAAAGGTTTCTTTCTAATGATATCAGGATCTTAAACCTCACCTTATCTCAATAATCATAAAATTCTCCGACACGCAAAAGGATTCACCACACTATTTTAGCCCCATTTCTTTTCTTGTACTGTGATAACTATGAATATTTATTAGTTATCTAGATACCCGGCGAAGGGCTGAGGCTCAAAACGTAGCTTACTTTTTACTTTCAATGGATGTTGCATAATGTGCTAAATTTCTCCAGCACCTTGCTGTATTGCATGAGACCCCAGCATCTGAATATTTTCTTGTTCAACTCCTATCATTTGTATTTACTTTCTTTTTAATTTTATGTATTCTATTGTAGTCTATTTTTTAACAAAAATCAGCTGCAGCAAGTCAGAATTTTGGTGCACATGCAAATTGTACAATGTATATGACAATAAACATTATTCATTACTCAAATGCTTCCTCAAATCCTAAAATGCTGCCATAACACTGATTATAGAAGTAAAATGTCCCTGCAGGGTCCTTCAATAAACCAGAACAATTCAATTTGGCAGCCTGTCAAAAGGATTAATTTATGCCCTGTCAAAAAATTCTGGGATCCCGCACACTCCCTATCCTCCCATATACGTATACACACGCACACACACACACGTGTGTGTGTGTGTGTGTGTGTGTGTGTGTGTGTGTGTGTGTGTGTGTGTATGTGTGTGTGTGTGTGTGTGTGCACGCGCATACTATATATAAATTAGGGTGTGTTTGTTTTCATACACATATATATAATATATATTAGGGTATATTTACAATATGATATGATGCATTGAATAATACAAGCTACTGCAGGATCTATCAAAGATTTAATCAACCACCTTACTTTCCATTTTCCTTCAACACATCACTTTAAGTTTTATAATTTATATATGCTTAGTATGTTCTCACTTCCAATTACTTTTGTTTAGTGGTTTCAAAATGCAGACTGTAAGCACTCAAGCAAAGCAACCCACTTCAAACAGGAACAACACATTTCCAAACACTAGCATTACAGGCTCGAGGCACTGAGTGAAGCTTAGAATCCTTGATGCACTTGGATTGTTATAGCAACTTTCACAACCTCCATACATCCAGAAGAACCTTGAGCTGAATGAATTTTAACCAAGGCGTAGCCAAATTTATAATGAAGGAAACCAGTCGTCCTTTTTTTCTTTTGCTTCTCTTTCTCTTACTGTAAGGGCCATCGGGCAATACTAATGGTGACTCTTAGTTTAGTTTACAGCAGATAAAAGAAAATTTTGTGCATTATTACATTTTTTGTATCATTACATGACAACAAAAAGAATCTTGAATCCTTCCGTATACAAAAAAAATCCACCAACTCCAACGTGATAAGGATTCAATAATATATTGGTGTGGGCAAAGGATTGAAATATAAATCAGGGTTCCAATTACAAAAATAAACCAAGGGATTTATTACCCCCAGGGCTCCTGTTAAGCATTTCATCCAAATGGGAACACCTCCTCAGGAACAGCTTACTTCCAGTACTGCACCAGAAGTACTCTCTTTGAAAACAGCAATTGTATTTTCAAAGAGAGAAATTAAATTTAAACTTGTTGATTCAAAACTGAGAAAGCAATCACTTGAGCCACATTAGGACTTTGCAGTGGTGATTACTAAAGGCGTTACGAGAGCATGTAAATCAGTTCCATTTTTAAAATCTATCTTTTAAGCTATCTGAAGCTATCTTAAATCAAAATAGAACTGAATAGAGTGGAATTCTTATGACTTGCTATGTTATTTATTCACATCTAAGTTTATAGTATTCATAGAGTTATACAGCATGAAAATAGGCCCTTTGGGCCAACTCATCCATACTGACTAAAGTGCCTACTCTATGTACACTAATGCTAATTGCATACATTTGGTCCATATTACTCCAAGTCTAAACCATCGGAGTCTCAATGAATGGTTCAGACCTGAAATATTGATCATTCTTTTTCCTGCCACTGATGCCATTTGGCACACTGAGTTTCTCCTGCAGATTGTTTTTTTTTGTCCAGACTCCAGCATTTGCAGTCTCCGATGTGCCTTTGCTCTACATCTTTCCCGTCCCAATACCTGTCCTTAAACATTATAATTATTCCTGCTTCTAGTACTTTCTCTGGAAGTTCATTCCATAGATTAACACCTGTGTGTAAATCGTTTCTCTCTCGCTTTAAACTTGCACTATCTCCATACCCTAGAAAAGAGACCTGTGACTATTCACCCTATTTAGATATCTCATAACTTTATATGTCTGCAAAGTCAGCTCCCACCTTTCTTCGTTACAGGGATCTCAGCCAATCCAATCTCACCTCAAGCCTACAGCCATTCATAACCATTGAATATTTTCTGCACTACTCGTGATAATCAAAACTGCCCACATTAAATAATCCAAGGGCTCATTTCAAGTGTTCATATGTTAAATGTACAGTATAAAATCTGGACTGCTCGGGGATTAGGTCAGTCCAGATTTTTGGATTTTCCAGATTCTCAGGCAGTACTTTTAAAATTCAAATTTAACGAGGATTAAAGAAGAGATGAAAAGGTAAATTTTGATAGTTTATTCATGAGCAAATACAGTATGCTTCATTTATCAAAATGAGCAGTTTTAAAGAAAAAATAAAATCAACAAGCATAGTCGTGTAATCTTTGTTATAAAAAAATCCTGCAAGTAATTAACAAATTTCTAGATGGTTATGCATTGTATGATTTTCACTTTAGTCAAGAAATAAAACCTTCAAATTATGCCATGCCAAATTGCACTTAGCAATTTCCTACAGACAACAGCCTGATAATCATTTGACAATCTGCTTTTAGCAACGTTGGTGAAGGATTAAAATGGCCCAGGATACATGGAGAAATAGGTTTTTTTTTTCCTGTCCTCCCAAGAGGGCAGGTAGGGTATCAGCTTAATATCTCATCAATACTGTTCGGTACTGCTCGACATTGTGCACAGAGAAGGTTGGCTTCAGAGATCTTAAAAGATTTATAAGAGCTTAGTTGGTCAGAACAACATTGTGGGCTGAAGGGGCTATACTGTGCAGAACTGTTCTATAAGTATGTCACATGCACTGTCTTATCCACCATCAGAAATTGAAAATTGCTTCTGTCTTTGTAAAGAAAACAGAAAATGACAGGTCACCACCTTTACGGTTTTGCAGAGGAAAGCAGTATGCATGGGTTAAAAAAGGTCAGTTCAATAAAAAAAAAAATTGCCATAGATTTTAAAACTATGCAGAGTTTTGAATTATAATTGGATCATTAATGTTTACTAAAATATTGATGAGGCCTAATTACGTACATGGATTGTGCATAGCAGCAAGCCAGAGGTGTTTAGTCTGTTTTGCTTCACCCATCACTGGTGGAAGACCTGGAATTCAGAGTGAGGCAAACTGGTGAAATCTCAATGGATGTGTGTTAACCAACCCTTGGGATCCCAAAGCATTACATTACATGCCACCCATGGAATAAATATAATATCCTGCTCCCTTTCTTCTTTTCTATTAACATTTATCTGATCATCAATCCTACCAAATCTGAATGTAGTTCACACAAAGATGGAAAATGTTGATTTGCTGTACTTTTGGAGCACGTTTTCCTCTGAGCATTATGACTAACAATTGATCTAACCAGGGTATAGATAATCAATGGACAATTTCAGTCCATGCAGCTCAAAATGATTATCAATCGTTTGTTCATTTAGTTTTTATCATTCACGTATTTTTTTATTTGTGGAGTAAACTCTGCCTGACATAGAGTTGTACATAATAGAAGTGGGCCACTCAGCCCACCATGCCCATGGCAATCTTTTCACCCTGACAGATAAGATGGATTGGAAGGTGTCAGCATGGTCAAGTTGAGAGTATTCTTAAATGTAAGTCTGGCCACTCAATCCTAAAACTTGGTCTGAAAATTCATCTTAAACCATCTACTTTGGTGAATCTGAGCAATCAATGAATAATGGTGAGGTACCAGGATCAATATTGATTTTCAGTAATAGAAATCTGGTTGTTTACACGCAAGATCTGTTTTATTTCTTATTTTTCATAAAAAGAATCTGCTTATTGCGGTAACGATAGGACATTAGGAGGTTGTGAAAAGTGAGACATTTGAGCTATTCAAACAAACATGAATAAAGGATGACATTGTTAAATCTAACCGTGAATCCTTGCATATTCAGATATGTTGTCTTCAAACAGTGATGTTTTGTATTTGCCATGTATGACATTGGTTACTGCAGAGTGAAGGAGGGTCCTGTAGCAACATAAATATTGTGGAATATTAATGGTAATTATCAATAAAAAATTGTAATTATATATAAAAAAATCAAATACAGCCATGTCCATTTTTCATACCTACTCCAATTTAGAAGTGAACCCCTGCATGCCCAAATTTGAAAACAATATTAGAAGAAGACTCCCCAGTTTGTGAGTGCATTCAGATTGCATCGAGCATACACTTGACATACTGTGATATCTGTTAGAAATGTTGAGTAAGGGTTGGTCAGAACTTCAAGAATACCTGATCCAAGGTTTTGATTCAATATGGCAGTCAACCCTTTGCCTCCTCAGATGTTACCTAACCCAGTGA
This sequence comes from Narcine bancroftii, assembly GCF_036971445.1. Lineage (NCBI taxonomy): Eukaryota > Metazoa > Chordata > Chondrichthyes > Torpediniformes > Narcinidae > Narcine > Narcine bancroftii. Next base: position 249,556,405 of record NC_091470.1, on the reverse strand, counting down.
GTTCCTCCAGTCCTTTGCTTCCAGCTCCAGATTGCAGAATCTGCAGTTTCTTGTGTCTTCGAATACCTTAAGGTACCTTCCCTGCTCATTTTCATATATTTCATACCCTTTGCAGAGAGCAGAAGGGGTTTTGGTGTAATTCCAACACCACAGTGTTCCCTCTGTTCTGATTGATTGTTACAAGTAAAATCATGGGCATTGCTTAGGCTACCGCCTCACAACTCTATGTCCGAATCCTGTCTTCTGGTGTGGACTTTGCACGCTTGCATGCCATTGTGTCCCTCAAGCACTCTGGTTTGCTCCTTCATCCTAATGACATCAGGGCTGATAGGTGAATCACCTCCATTGTGTAAGTGAATGGTTGAATCTAGTGGGGTGCTGAAGGGAATGTGGGTAGAATAAAATGAGATTTTTGTAAATGGATGCCTAAGGGTAGCGCTAATTCAATGGGCCAAATGACCAGCTATATGTCTCCATGAAAGTGAAGTCTTAGTGAGCTTGATGCCATACATAGCAGCAATGCACGCTTAGCTTACCCACTGCAAAGCCGATTATAATTGTCAGTCCCAAGAAAACACTGCAGTACATGTGGACAATTCCTCAGAGGTGCTCCTGTTCTTTTATGCAGCATTATCCATTATGATGATGTGCTATGACAACTCTTGAAACTCAGCTCTGAGCTCTAAATTGCTTCAATTACTCTTGTGGCATAAAGGACCCCTGTACAAGGGGCAGCCTTGGTGCTGCGGTGAAACCAATAATCTTCATATAATCTGGTCCCAGAGCACCTTGTCACTTCTCTTCACCCTAGCTTTTCATAATCCCGAGCATATGGTCATGTTTTGATGGGCATGAAATTGCATCAAGTGAGGTCATTTTTAATAACTGTCAATATCCCTGAACAGAAGTCAACCTTATTGACATCTAAACTGAGAGCTCAGGGAGCTGTCAAGAAGTTGACAGACTCAGTTTGGGAAAGCTAATCCAGTGGGAGACAGATTAATATTGATATTAGTAAATTGTTATTGATACAGATTTGAAGGGTATTGTGTAGCTGGATAATACTGTAACTCAAGTACCACTGACAGCAAATGATTTTTTTATTTTCCATGTGGGATTTTCAACCTCCTTGCAATAAAAGATTGTTTTATAATCCACAAAAAAACAGCCAACAAATCAGAGTATAAAGCTCCAAAAACATGCATCTTAACCCTTACCTTTCTCTGTATGTGTAGCCCAGAGTTTTTCAAAGGATCACAGTCCTCTGTTAAGCAAGCTATATTTTGAGGTTCGTTTCTGCCTGTCTTTAAATATTAAAATAATGTCATCGATGACAAGAACTGCGATGTATTTTTTTACTTCCTCTCAACCACAAACTCAATTTCATAAATCCAAACAAGACGAGTGCCTTAAGATTCTAAATCAAGGAGGTAATATTGTAATAATAGCCCGATAATGACACCAAAGGATATCCCCATCACCTCAAAGAGATTCCCATTAATCCTGTCATCTTTCCCAGTAATAGTTTTGACAAATGCTTATGTTAGAGCTTTCATAACCACTTCTGTTGATTTATTGGAAGGATATAATTAGCAAGGTTTATGAGACAGAGATAACTAGATCATTGTGGATATAGATTTTACATCTTAAATATATTATTTTATTGAAACAATGCACGGATTTTATTCAGGGTCAGGACAGTGAGTCAATACCTTTATGGAATTAGGTTCATTGAAAGAGAAGTACGTTAAACAGGGCACGTGTGGGCATTAAATAGATCAATCATTTTGTTGATGGGCCAAATCACACTCCTACAATCTCAACATCTCCCTTAATCACTGATAAAGATACAGAAGAAAGATGAGATTAATAAATGCATCTTATTTCTGAACGTTACAGTTGCCTGCAATAGAGAATCATCTTTCTGGTACTTCCATCACTACATCTTAATGGTGCATCTACCCACAGTTAGTCAAGGGAAGGAGAGTCAAGAGGGAGTGAGACCAGGGGTGAGATTGGAAGTATGTGGATAGAAAAGCTTGCAGGTAAATGGGACCAGTTCCGTTAGACAACTTTGTCAGCATGGATGCATTGAGCTGAAGGGCATGTTTCCAAATAGTATGATTCTATTAGCAGAAGGAGAAATTAAAATGCTGAAGGGGTGACATCAATGGGGGAAAGAGTTCATCTCAGGCATAAACGTCTGTATAGAAAATCAAATAAAACACGAGCTTAGAAATTTGAAATAAAGATTGATGATATTGGAGATGCTCAGTAAGTCAAGCAGCATGTGCGTAAAGAGAAAACAGTTAACATTTAAGTTTGAAGACCAATTGTCAGAACTGTGAAGGCTTTGTTTATTTTCTGAGTTTTTTACCGAGAAACTTAGCTTGTAGTTGTTTTCTCTATTAAGAGGTGGTAGAAGAGATGGCACGATAATGGCCAGCGTTTCAGTGATCAATCCCAGGTCCTGATGTTTGCAAGATGTCAAGTGCAGACCTTGCAGGACATGAGAGAAATCGAAGGACATGGAGTGAATGTCAACTTTGTGATGACTCACCTCACCCAGGAAACAGGTCACCGTACTGAGAAACCTGAAGAAACCTTGACTCCATCTTTTCTCCCCTAGTTCAATCCCTCCCCACATACATCAGTGACACCTCACACACCCTCCACCTCCTCCAAGACTTCAGATTCCCTGAAGTGGACCACCTCATCTTCATGAAGGGTGTCCAATCCCTTTACATCTCTATTCCCCATACAGAAGGCCTCAAAGCACTTCACTTTTTCCTGGATTTCAGACCTGAGCAGTCACCTTCCACCACCACCTTTCTCCGTCTGGCAGAACTTGTCCTTACCCTTAAAAATTTTTCCTTTAACTCATCCCACTACCTCCAAATTAAAGGAGTACCCATGGGTACCCGCATGGGTCCCAGCTATGCCTGCCTGTTTGTGGGTTTTGTGGAGCAAAACATACTATAAGCCTACACAGGCAAGACTCTTCCTCTGGTACATCACCGACTATATTGGGTCAGCCTGATGAGCTCATCAATTTCATCAGTTTTGTGGCCAATTTCCACCTGGGCCTCAAACTCACCTGGTCCATCTCTGATGACTCTCTCCCTTTTCTTGATCTCTCTCTGACTCCATCTCAGGAGACAGACTCTCCACTGACATTCATTACAAACTCTTTAACTCCCACAACTACCTGGACTACTTGTCCTCACACCCTGTCCCCTACAAGGACTCCATCCCCTTTGCTCAATTTCTCCGTCTCCGCCGCATCTGCTCCCAAGATGAGATCTTCCAGTCCAGAGTCTCTGAAATGTCTGCATTCTTTCACAAATGTGGCTTCCCCTCCACCACTATCAACTTTGCCCTCACCCTCATCTCCTACATTCCCTGCACAGCTGCCCTAATCACCCCCGCCCCTAGAAACAATAAACACAGAATCCCCCTTTCCTCACCTACCACCCCACCAGCCTCCGCATCCAACACGTTATCTGCCGGAATTTCCAGCACTTACTACAGGATCCCACTACCGGACACATTTTTGTTTCTCCTCCCCTCTCAGCCTTCCATAGGGACTGTTCCCTCCATAACTCCCTTGTGCATTCTTCTCTCCTCACCCGTCGCACCCCCACCCCCGGCACTTTCCACTGTGGTTGTAGGAGGTGTAATACCTGCACCCACACTTCCTCCCTCACCATGGTCCAAAGTCCAAAACACACCTTTCAGGTGAAGCAACATTTCACCTGTACCTCCAAAGAACTCATTTACTATATCCAGGGCACCCTCTGTGGCCTTCTCTACATCGGAGAGATGGGTCACAGATTAGGAGATCGCTTCGCCCAGCACCTCCTCTCTGTCCACAACAAAAGCGACCTCCCTGTTGCCAACCATTTCAATTCTGAGTCACACTCTCAAGTTCACATGTCTGTCCATGGCCTTTCACACTACCCCACCATGACCACCCGCAGATTGGAGGTACAACACCTCATTTTTTGTCAGAGCACTTTCCAAATCCAGGGCATGAACATTGAGTTCACTGCATTCCCACCTCCCTCCCCACCCCCCCCACTTTAGTTATTCCAGTTCCTACTTCCTTCCTCTCTGCACCTAGCCCACACTCCTCCCCCACTTCCCGCAGTCCTCCCCCCCCCCCCCCGCCTCCACCTATCATCTCCCACCCTCACCACATCCCCTCCCCCCTTCTCCTTTTTGTTCGGATAGCTCTCATCTTCCCCCACACCTTGATGATGGGTTCAAGCCCAAAACATTGGTGATGCTACATAATGCCATTGTTTGACCTCCTGTGTTTCTCCAGCTTTTCTGTGTTTTTTAACCTGAAGAAACTATTTGGTTTCTCTCTCCACTGGTTCCACCTGAGTTGTTGGGTGTTCCCAGCATTTTATTCTTTCCTCTCAACATTCAAGATCTGTTGGCCTGAAAGCCCTCCCCTATTGCAGTAAATCCATTATCCTTCACACTTAATGCCATTCTCAGACTTGGAAGAGTGCGGGACTGAGGACAATGCCTAACTATTCATTCCCTGCATATAAACCAGAGAGCATAAAAAACATGCCTGTGGTAAAATGAATCATATTTGTTTCAAATGAAATGTGCTATCAGTTTAAAAAAATTTAACAATGAATTTATGCATTTCAATCAGCATGGGTTGTCGGTAATTTCTGGATTAACTGCACGGGAATGCTTCGAACACTAAAATGATCTTCTTGCTATGTAATCATGTACATTTAATTGCTGTTTAGCCAAGAGCAACCATGAAATCACACTTGGACATGCTGTGTACTTTTTCGTATTGAGTTATATCAACTTTCAGAGTGGTGTGGTGGTATGTTATTACACCACTAGGTCACCAGGGGCCACCACCTGGTGACCTTGTATATACAAACTGGTTGCAGCTCATTCTCAATCATTCTGGCCTAGACTTCCACAGAGGCAAGGCCTAGCTGTATATATTAGCCCATTAAAACTAACGTTTTACTTGCACTCTGTCTCGTGTGGTTGATGCTAATCGCCATCAATTTAATAGGCTAATATATATCCAGAATGGATGTTGCTTCTGCCCTTGCCCATGCTCCCGACTCTATCGAGGCCCGGCTCAGGGACCTAGAAATGTGAATGGATCCTGCGCATATGCCGCCGAGTATGGACCGGACAGAAAGTACGGAGAGCTGCGGGATCGAAATCGCAGGAGAGAGAGGGACTCACCCAGTGGTCATAGTGGACTACGAGAGGGACTGAAGTATCCCGGAACAGGTCAAGAGAGGGCAAGGGCTCCGCCTGTTAGCTAATTCACTGGGACCGGGACGGGCCATGCAACCCAATGGGTTCCTGGTTTATAACCAAGGATTGCAAGTGGACGGCGTACAGCAAGTCTCCCTCCTGATCACGATTTATCGTCAGGACTGCAGGGATGGATTACTACCCCCGAGACACGCCCAATTATACCCGATCCCCCAGAGGGGGCCCACGTTTCCGCAGGATCAGGACTGGTACACGCCCTCACAGCCACCAAATCAGAGGCTCAGGTTTAGCCAAGTGCTGAGGCCTGACAGGCTGGAGCTGGATCCCAGAACTCCCGGGGCAAGCACACACTTCGGCCAATGGCAGAGAAGTTTTTTTAAATTACACGGGGGTTGAAGGAGTGTCAGAAGAGGAGATGCTAATGCTACTGTTAGCTCAGCTGGGGGAATCGCCCATACTCACTTATTTTTCTTTGGCTTGGCTTCGCGGACGAAGATTTATGGAGGGGGTAAAAAAAGTCCACGTCAGCTGCAGGCTCGTTTGTGGCTGACCAGTCCGATGCGGGACAGGCAGACACGATTGCAGCGGTTGCAAGGGAAAATTGGTTGGTTGGGGTTGGGTGTTGGGTTTTTCCTCCTTTGCCTTTTGTCAGTGAGGTGGGCTCTGCGGTCTTCTTCAAAGGAGGCTGCTGCCCGCCAAACTGTGAGGCGCCAAGATGCACGGTTTGAGGCGTTATCAGCCCACTGGCGGTGGTCAATGTGGCAGGCACCAAGAGATTTCTTTAGGCAGTCCTTGTACCTTTTCTTTGGTGCACCTCTGTCACGGTGGCCAGTGGAGAGCTCGCCATATAATACGATCTTGGGAAGGCGATGGTCCTCCATTCTGGAGACGTGACCCATCCAGCGCAGCTGGATCTTCAGCAGCGTGGACTCGATGCTGTCGACCTCTGCCATCTCGAGTACCTCGACGTTAGGGGTGTGAGCGCTCCAATGGATGTTGAGGATGGAGCGGAGACAACGCTGGTGGAAGCGTTCTAGGAGCCGTAGGTGGTGCCGGTAGAGGACCCATGATTCGGAGCCGAACAGGAGTGTGGGTATGACAACGGCTCTGTATACGCTTATCTTTGTGAGGTTTTTCAGTTGGTTGTTTTTCCAGACTCTTTTGTGTAGTCTTCCAAAGGCGCTATTTGCCTTGGCGAGTCTGTTGTCTATCTCATTGTCGATCCTTGCATCTGATGAAATGGTGCAGCCGAGATAGGTAAACTGGTTGACCGTTTTGAGTTTTGTGTGCCCGATGGAGATGTGGGGGGGCTGGTAGTCATGGTGGGGAGCTGGCTGATGGAGGACCTCAGTTTTCTTCAGGCTGACTTCCAGGCCAAACATTTTGGCAGTTTCCGCAAAGCAGGACGTCAAGCGCTGAAGAGCTGGCTCTGAATGGGCAACTAAAGCGGCATCATCTGCAAAGAGTAGTTCACGGACAAGTTTCTCTTGTGTCTTGGTGTGAGCTTGCAGGCGCCTCAGATTGAAGAGACTGCCATCCGTGCGGTACCGGATGTAAACAGCGTCTTCATTGTTGGGGTCTTTCATGGCTTGGTTCAGCATCATGCTGAAGAAGATTGAAAAGAGGGTTGGTGCGAGAACACAGCCTTGCTTCACGCCATTATACAAGACGCTAAATTGTACCAAGAGGCGATGAACAGCCTACAGAGGCATTGTAATAGAGGGCACAGTGAGCTACACTCTAGGCACTGGCTTATGACCAGGTAACAGCAAGCAGGGGAGTCTGTAAGAGATTTTATACTGGCGCTGAAAGACTTAGCAAGGGCCTTTACTTTTAAAGTAGTATCAGCCCAAGAGTATGCAGATAATCTTGTAAGGGACAGGATCGTGGCCGGTGTCAGATCTATAGAAATCAAACAAATGCTGCTGGAAAAGGGGGTGGTTAAGTTGGAAGAGGCAGAGACTATTGCGGAGGATCTGGAGGACTCTAGGAGAGAACTAGAAGAGTGCTGGACTCAGTAACCCCTCACAGGGAGGGGAATATGAGTGATCAAGGGCAGCATATAGCAGCTGGAGCCCCACTGGAGCGCTCCAAGTTCCCTTTTTGCCGAGAGCCCAAGAACCCCAGAGCTCACTGCCCGGCTAGGGAAAAGGATTGTTCGAAGTGTGGAGAGGACATTACGCAAAAGTCTGTAGAAGCCTCAAGGCTCCCGCCAAAGCTCTTTCTCATGCAAATGAGAGACAAGAAAGCTTTTTTTCTTCCTCCTCAGGCAGGCAGAAGCAGAGTGCCATGTGCTGTCGGCCATCTTGGGCAAAGGACCCTGGACAGAGGAAATCACTATCGGGGAATAGTGCTACTACGACCAGGATGCCGATTACTACTAGAACGGAGGACATGCCATGCTAGCCTCTCCACATTTGAATCAGGCGAGTCCACACAATTTATTGGATGCTACTGTTAGTATTAAAATTAATGGGTCGACAGTAAATTGCTTGATGGATAGCGGGAGTATGGAAAGTTTCATAGACCAGGGGCTGGTAAAACGCCATGCTCTAAACACGTACCCGAGTGACCACCAGATTTTATTAGCATCTAACAAACATGTAGCTAAGGTAAAACATTTCTGCCGGGTCACACTGGAAATACAGGGTACAGAATATGAAGAGTTTAAGTTGCTAGTGCTCCCACGTCTCTGTGCTCCCGTCCTACTGGGGCTGGACTTCCAGCGCCAATTGAAAAGCATCACGATAATACATAATGGGCCCCTCCCCCACTGCTCCTTGAGAATAGACAACACTGTAGCTGATGGCCCTGAATATAGAACCCCCCCCCCCACTATTCACACACCTCAATCCCAACTGCACCCCAGTAGCCACCAAGAGCAGGAGGTACAGCCTGGGCAAACTCCTGCAGGAGGGCATTATAGAAAAGAACTCCAGCCCCTGGAGAGCACAGGTCATTGAAGTGAAGTCAGGGGAGAAGTGGCGCATGGTGGTAGATTGTAGTCAGACGATCAACAAATTTACACAGCTGGATGCCTACCCACTACCACATATTGCAGACATGGTAAACAGTATTGCTCAGTATAAAATGTTCTCTACCATAGACCTCAACGCAGAGTACCACCAGTTGCCCATTAGAGAGAGCGACCGCTTATACAATATCAGTTCCTTCCCCTCCACTTTGGCATCACCAACGGGGTATCCCTGTTCCAGCGGGAGATGGACTGCATAGTAGACGAGAACCAACTCCAGGCAACGTTCCCATACCTGGACAATGTTAAAATTTGCGGCCACTCTCAAGCAGACCATGACACTAAACTTCAACATTTTCTAACTTATAATAGGGATAAATACATCTTCAGCACTAGGAAGCTGGCTATCCTGGGCTATGTGGTGCAGAACAGGGAAATCAGTCTGGACCCCACCTGCATGTGCCCGCTTCTAGACCTCACAGTCCCACACTCACAGTAAACCTTAAAGAGACGTATGGGACTTTTTGCATATTATGCACAGTGGGTCCCTAACTACCCCGACAGGGCCTGCCCACTCTTAAAAGCCTCAGCTTTTCCTCTCAGCCCAGCAGCTATCAAAGCCTTTAAGGAGATTAGGGATCTGATTGCAAAAGCAACCCTGATGAGATGATTCCTTTTCAGGTAGAGACCGACGCCTCAGACGTAGTGTTGGCTGCCACATTGAACCAGGAGGGACGACCAGTAGCCTTTTTCCCATGGACCCTACAGGGGTCTGATGTAAGACACTCGGCAGTGGAGAAGGAGGCTCAAACCATTGTGGAAGCGGTTAGGCACTGGAAACATTACCTGGCATGTAAACGCTTCACCCGTGTCACGGACCAACGATCCGTGGCTTTTATGTTCGATAACCAGAACAGGGGGAGGATTAAAAAAATGATAAAATCCTGTGCTGGAGGTTAGAACTGTCTATGTATAGTTACAACATACTATACCGTCCAGGGAGGCTCAACGAGCCCCCAGATGCACTGTCCAGGGGCACCTGTGCAGCCCTCAATCACATGTCCCAGCTGCAGAGCTTGCACAATGAGCTGGGCCACCTGAGGGTCGCTAGACTGTTCCACTTCATAAGGGTCCAAAATCTCCCATTCTCGGTGGAGGAGGTACGGACAGTAAGCAGGGGCTGCCTCATTGGTGCAGAGTGCAAACTGCAGTTTCACCGACCAGATAAAGCCACGCTGATAAAAGGTACAAGACCTTTTGAGCGCCTCAGCCTCAACTTTAAAGACCCGCTCCCTTCCTACGACAGGAACGTCTATTTCCTTAATGCCATAGACGAATACTCACGCTTCCCCTTTGCTATTCCGTGTCCCGATGTATCCGCAGCTACGGTAATAAAGTGCCTTCAATCCATTTTCAGCATGTGTGGATACCCCAGCTGCATACACACAGATAGGAGTGCTGCCTTTATGAGTGCTGAGGTCCAGCAGAATCTGAGAGATAGAGGCATAGCCACCAGTCGCACCACAAGCTATAACCCCAGAGGTAATGGGCAGGTAGAAAGGGGAAATGTCACTATCTGGAAAACAGTCCTACTGACCTTAAAGGCAAAAGACCTACCAGTGGCAAGGTGGCAAGATGTGTTACCAGAGGCCTTGCACTCCATACACTCACTGTTGTGAACCGCCACTAACACGGCACCTCATGACCGTATGTTTTCTTTCTCGAGAAAAGCCACAACAGGCATGGTGCTGCCGGTGGTTAATGACACCGGGACCGGCGCTCCTCCGGAAACACTGCAGGCCCCACAAAACGGACCCTCTGGTGGAGCCAGTGGAAGTGAGGCACGCAAATCCCCACTACGCATACGTCGCATTCAGGGATGGATGGGAAGACTCGGTGGCCACCAGGGACCTTACACTAGCTGGACGTGTGGACGATGCAGGAGACCCGACCCCTACGGATCAGTGGGATGGAATCGTGGATGATACGGGAGAGTCGCGGACCCCTATAGACCAGCGCGAAGAACAACGGACACCAGGATGGACAGTCATGCCACCCATGGGGCTCCGCCGAACAACACACCCCCAACAACCAGTACCCTGACGGGAAGCCCTACACCCTCTCAGCATATTCCCACCCAATGTCAGGACCCTCAACCCTTAATTCTCTCTACTCCTCTGCTCCAGTACCCCGAAGGATGAGGAGGAAAAGGAAACCTCACCAGATATGGGACTTATGAATACATGGAAAAGAGAAGGTGGGGGGGGGGGAAAGGGAGGCCAAAATTTTTTTAAGGGGGGGTGAATGTGGTGGTATGTTATTACACCACTAGGTCACTAGGGGCCACCACCTGTGACCTTGTATATATAAACCGGTTGCAGCTCATTCTCAATCATGCTGGCCTAGGTTTGCACAGACATAAGGCCTAACTGTATATATTAGCCTATTAAAACTCGCGTTTTACTTGCACTCTGTCTCGTGTGGTTGATGCTAGTCGCCATCAAGTGGAGCTTAACTCTACCCAAGCGAGTTGACTGCTCTGGAACACAACCAATCTGCTTTGGAAGCACAACAACCCCTCAACTCATTGGGGAACCATTTTTCAGACTCTGGTACAAAACTGAACTAAGGCAGATCAGGCAGAGGCTGCAGAATGGATGCCTCAGGTCCATTTATTTCATCAGGATCAAAGGTTGGGGAGATCAGCTAATGTAAAGTGTAAGGAAAGGAGTATATCAAAGGGAAGGTTGCTGACAGGCAGCAGAGATTGTAGGAGTGATGGTGTGAGGGAGCAAGACTCTAGAAGAGATGAACTGCAGAATGAGTATCTGAAGTTACCAAAAAAACTTGGAAGGAACGCTTGTGGAAGCCTTGGAGGTGATAAACTGCTGGCAGGGCTCACTGACACACCATTGGAGAGAATGACTGGGGAGAAGGACATCTTGTGTTTTACTTTGTCTTCACTATTCCACTGATGGTTCTGCCATACACTCCACACAGAATCTCATACAAAGCTGCAATGGTGACTGTGCCACTCAGGTTATGTCCCAATCAGCCACATCTGATCTAAAGGATTATTTAGGGGCTACATAGCCTCTTTAATTTGCAACTCTGTGCAGTACAGAAGGAGAATTAACTATATCAGTTGCTTAACTGACCTGGTATTACTGATGTAATTGAATGACACAGCCATACTGCATCATATGATTATATGGTAATGCAGCATAGAACAAGCCATGCAGATGAACTTGGCATTCTGGGCTGGTCCCATTTGTTGTATTTGGTCCATATCTGAATCTTTTGAGTACTGTGATTATAACCACATCTCTAGCTTTCCCCAGCAGCTCGTTTCAGTTACAGACTACTTTCTGGAAAAAATGGCCTCTCAGGTCCCTCTTCATTCTTTTTCTTCTCACACTAAACCAATACCCTCCAGTTATAGAATCATCTAACCTGGAAAAACGACTGAGCATTTTCTTTATTCACATCCCTCATGATTTTATACAACTTTATAAATTAATCTCTCATCTTCCTATGCTCCAGAGATTAAATACACAGTCTATATGCCCCCTCCTATAATCTAAGCTCTCGAGTCCTGGCAATAATCTTGTCAATATCTTCTGCACGCTCCCCAACTTATTTGCATCCTACTGAGAGCTGAATAAACAGAAATACTCAATGCTTTCTGACTGTGGCCTCACAGTGACACGATAGCCAACATTTGCACTCAGTGCCCTGTCCAATGTAAGTGAATGTGCCAAATGTCTCTTCACCATTTCGTCCACCTGAGTTGCTACTTTCAGTGAAGTATGAACCTGTACCCCCAGAACACTCTCCAGGGCTTTACCATTTACTGTGCAAGTTCTGCCCTAAGGTTTTAAAGTGACAGGCTTCACCACATTCTTCAGTCTTTCCTCTCTGATTCACATGCTTATAAATTTACAATCTGTTGCTGCCAAGGACAAGAATATAGTGGATTAAAATTATGGATTTCTTATCAGCTGCTCTGGCATAAATAATTAGCATAGAATTTAAGTCATCACAGAAACAGGCCTTTTGACTCACCATCTGTGCAGACTGTCAAGCACTGATTTACACTGAGCCCATGTTTCCATCGACTCCCTCCAGAGTCTCCCACTCAGCTAGAAACTGAGGGTTATTTACAATGGTTAATTAACTACTGACCTGCATGTCTTTGGAATGTGAGAGGAAACCAGATCACCCAAAGGAAACCCATGAAGTCACAGGGAAAATGTGCAAAGTTTTCACATGCCAGGATTGAACCTGGGCCTCTGTCACTGTGAGACAGCTGCCTCTATTAGTGCTTTGAGCGAAGTATCTCATGTCTTGGTCATCAATGTGATGTTTTGCCAATTTGATTCTGTGTGACAAATCTGAAAGAAAAGGTGCTAGTCAATTATCATAAAATCCATTGTATAGGTCACAAATTTGAATAAAAGTCCCTACCTTTCAAGCAGGGTCGGGATCAGAGTAAGTCAGCGGGGGGGGAGGGGGGCTTTAGGGTAAACAGTGGGGATGGTGTGGGGGGAACAATCTGATGTCTTGCTCAGCGGTGTGGGAGGGGTTGGTTGTGCATTGAACGTTCTCCATGCATCACCACCACTGCTGCCATCACACTTCCCCCTCCTTCCGATGTAAGAGACAAACGTATTGCTTATATCATTGTGGTAAACTATTGTATGTTTGTGTTTGTCTGTTTGGGCACACTCATTGGCCAACTGTGCCTGTGGCTCCAGCCACAGACTCCAGAACGTTCCATAGCCCTCTGCCAAGAGCAGAACAGTTGCGCAGCATGGATGTGCTTTTGTTCTAAAGCTAATAAAAGCCTATCAGTTTGTTCAACTTCAGTCTTTTGCAGTTGTTGATGGGTGCATCAATCGCATGGAGATTAGTGACGTTAGTGATGTTAGTGCTGTGGGTGGGGGGGGGTCATAATGCCTCATTTTGGGGGGCATTGCCCATGAATGCCCTCCCTTGGTGCCAGCCCTGCTTTCCAGGTCTTCAACGTCCTAAAAAAATGTTTTCCTGGTTTCAAACCATGTTTAAAATTTCTCATTTAAACAGATCAACAGTTTTAAAAAAGTTTAGGACCCCATTTATATGTCTTAAAGAAATGTACTGTGTTTTACAGCTGAGTTATTTCAAGAAGAATTCAGTAGAGCATGAAACAGTCCAGCACAGGAACAGACCCTTCAACCAACGATCATACTGAACATGATGGAAAATTAAGCAAAATCTCTGCTGTCCATCTACTCCTTAAACATGCCTATCTGGGAGCCTCTTAAACTCTACCATGGTATCTGATTCCACCACTGTTCCAGGCACTGTCTGTGTGAAAGAAATTGCCCAGCATTAAACTTTTCACTCTTCACCTTAAACACAGGTCCTCTAGTATTTGAAATGTTTTTCCTAGGTAAAAGATTATATGAGCAAGCATGAAAATAAATATTAAAGTCTTAACAGATGTACATGGCTATGCATAGTGACCTTTTCATCCTTAGTTAGATTCTTCCAAAATATGCCCACATGAAAGGCATTCACTTTTACTTATGCAAAGACATCAACAACTAATCTCTAACAATGTACTCCCAGGCTCACATGTAAAGATAGACAACTCTCAGAAGATTCTGGGTTAAATCCCACTCCTGAAAATTGACCACAAATATCTGGGCTACTGAGGGAGTTCTATGCTATTAAAGTGTTGGTTTTGAAATGAGCCTTTGAACCAAAGCCCCACCAGCTTTCTTAGTTCAAGGTAAAGATTTCTTTGGCACTACTTCAAAGGAACGCAGGGGAGACAGTTCCAGTGTCCTGGGTAATATTTATCCGACATTCATAATTTCTAAAATAAAATTAACTGGACTTTATTGCCCTGCTTTTTTGGGAGCCCCCTACATGTAAATGATCAATCATATAGCCTGGTTTTCTGAAGTACTCGAGTGGGATCTTCAAAAAAATTCATAAAAATAGCTACTTAAATTTATGTCTTTCTACCTTTTTGGATATGTTTTATCAGAACTCCTCCCCCTCCCCCCAGCAATGTATCTGGCCTTAAAGTAAATTCTCTGAGAGCACAACTCTCCCTCAGTGTGTCATTGAAATGTCCACATTGCTCTAGGATCTGGCATTGCCATTCAGAAGAAGCCATTGGGAAAAAAAAATGCTCATCGGAGTATTTCAGTGAAGCAAAAGTCCTTTGAAATTCAGGAGAAAGATTTTTTTTTAAAATAACCAAGAGCAGTGTATCAAACATTTGGACTTTCCACCTGGTGCACAGTTATCTCAGTTAGAAGGAAAGCTGTCAGAGTCCTAGATAGAAACTCCAAAACTCCAGGACACAGAATCATGAGGAAGTATTCGTAGGAGTTGCATTTAAAGTATTGTGCTTAGTGGGTTGATCTCACATTCAGGAGTCAGACCTGAAAAATCTGAAACTGCAGATGGAAATACAAGTGGAAATTAGGATTCACCCAGTCAGACAAACAGGAAGTACTTGCCTAATTACTCTACCATTTCTTTATTCTCCATTATAAATGTCTCTATCTATGTCTATATTATACTTCTTACTATTTTCCTTCTCACATAGTATTGAAGCACTGTATTTGCCAGTTTGCTCTCATATAACTATCTTGCCTTCCTTGGTCCTCTGCTGAGTGCACAAAAGCCTCTTATTTCTGCCAACATAATAAGCCTCTTTCTTAGATTTAATATTGTCTTTAATATATCCTCTTAACCATGAACAAATTGCATTTCCTTTTAGGTTTCTGTGCATTGAAGGAACATACCTTTCAAAACGTAGATGTCATTGAATACTGGACATTACCTTCAATTACATTGAAAGCACCGCTCACGGTTTTTGTGTTTCAATTTAAGATCTCATCCTTCTAAATTTACACAGTCAATTTGTTTACAGTTCTTTATTTTCTTAGAGTAGGGTTTACATTTCCTGGTAATTAGAAATTCTGCATGGCCCACAGAAAAAGAATCTCAGGGTTGCATGTGATGTCCTAGATGCACTTTGACAATAAATTTGAACTTTGATCCCTCAATCAAATATACAATTTTTTAGTTGCCATGACTGGTAACACAATTCATAACATTTCAAAGAAGAAATTCGACATCAATAAACCAATTTAAAGGTTGTAGAATGGATGCCACAAAGACTACATTTAGGAACCAATGAACATATTGCCACACAAGATTGAACAATGACAGGTCTGTGATACCCTTAGATGTCTGGGGCTGTATGCATGCTACGCTGACTGGATCAGCATGCGCCTCCCCTACGCCACCAGATGCAGGTAACCTGCTGAAACCCAAAGTGTGCCTGGGATCAGAGATTGCAATTGTTAGCCATGAGTGAGGAATTCCCAGTAAATGTGGGTTATAAGCTTGTTTTGATTAAGTCCCTGCCCTTTGTGTTAGGGAGGCATGGTTGGCATAGTGGTTAGTGCAACACCATTACAGCGCCAGCAATCAGGAGCAGGATTAAAATCCCACACCATGTTTATGGAGTTTGTACATTCTCTCTGTGTCTGACTGTGTTTTTCCCAGGGGCTCCAGTTTCCTCCCACTATTTGAAACATACCAGAGTGTAAGTTAATTTGATGTAAATTGGGCAGGATGGACTCATGGGCCAAAATGGCCTGTTACCATGCTGAATGTCTAAATTTTTTTTTTTAATTAAAATTTAATTTAAATTTAAAAGTATATTTTGAAAAATATCTAAACTGTGCATTTAGTTACTTATATTTGCCATCATGGAGCTAGTGTTTGTTAACAACTGTCCATGATCCCCTGGCTAAGGATGGGCACTATAGAAGTTGACTTGAGAGATCCAAGGCTCTTGAGTTATTAGGCTTCCCAATTCCTTTCAACAAAAGGAGATTACATGACAGCCTACAGCACATGACTGCCTGGAGAGAGAATAGACGTTAGAATGTCAGAAATAGAGGGCCTTGGGATAGAGTAGATGGTCTGAGTCGGGAATGGATATGTCACAGGCAGGAGAAAGTCTATAATTCAGTGTGGGAGTCCTGGAGTCTAAAGGCAGAATTCAATAACATTGAAGATCAACCAGGGTAGAGTCAGGTAGAGATGAAGTGATCATAATCAAGCAAATCAAACTTCTTGTAAAGATGATCTCTGAAGTGTAAATCTAAAGTAAGGAATCATATTGTCAAGTACAATTCTATTATTCTGTATTTCATGTTCTGCATCACTCACTTAGGCACTACATTCTATGTACTACATAGACATTGTTTCACTTAGCCCACACATAGGATAATAGAGTCTGGATGAATAAACTCATCTGAGTCTGGAAATCTAATTAATAAGCAGTTATCAAGAAATAATAACTTTCTCCACTTGTGATTAAGAAGGTGTCAACTATACATCCCAAAAATTATAATATAAATATTAATTATGGGACAGTGACTGGGGCCAAATGATCATGAGGAATGACTGGGACAAAGGAGATCCAAGTGAATGGAGACCAAGACATAGAATGGCCACTGTTAGAAATTATTTATTAACATGAAGCACTTTAAGAAAAGTCCTGCCATTGTTGCACTATAGTTTGTGAAAATATTTGAGTTAAGATTTTGTATTTTTATCCACAGTTGGCAGAATTCTTAATTTCTTTCAGCAGAAGACAGCCTGTAGTCAGGACCACGGAGCAAGCAAAAACTGATGAGGGAGCTTGGAGGCTTCCCACTTCCTTACATTACAGTGGGTTAGTTAAAATGTACTGGTAGATTAGTAGTAGATTGAAGGGACGTCTGGTTTGGTCCAGAATTTGTCCTGTAGTTAATGGCATAAAAAAATGATCAAGACATTAGTGTTGTGTGTATCCATGCAACCATTCCAAATGGGCCCAAGCTTTATTCCTCTCTTTGAAGATAAGTTATTTAATATTGGCAGGAACTTGGTATGTGTTATTTGGCAAAAGTGTGGAGAACAGTCTGTGCTTGGTCTCACTCCAATGTTAATTTTGCAGTATAAATTACATTATTATGTGGTCTTTATGCAAATGTTCAGGGCTCGCCAGATTGGCTAGAACTGCCTCTTATGGGCATATTCTCTTGTCTGTTACCCTTTTCAAAACCTGCAGAAGTCCAACCTAGAAAATGTACAGAAGTGCACTTCTTAAAGACAGACATCAAGGAACAGTTAGTGAGTACTGCTTTGCTTGTAGTCCCGGTTAGATTTTCTGCCTGACAGGGCAGAGAGGAGGATTTTCTCCAGCATCTCACTGCATTGCCGTGGATTCATACAGCACAGAATCCAAGGCCCTCGGCCCACTAAGCCTGTGCTAAACATGAAGCATCTATTTACACCAAGCCTTCACTAATCCCTACATTCCCATCATGCCTTCCCTCATTCTGTCACTCACCAACACACTAAAGGTAATTTATGGAGGCAAGTTCCCACTTCCATGTTGATGGGATGCAGCAGGAAATCAGAGCACCTGTAGGAAATCTAAGCAGCCACAGCAAGAATATGAAAGTTTCACAAGGCAATACCGGAGTTCAGGGTTAGACACAGGTCATTGATATGTGATGTAGCACCACTATTGCCAACATACGAAATCAGTAGCCAATTAACCAGTTTTGGTGTTGCATGTTGAAGAACCATGTCATTTCATCAGGAGGGGTGCTAAACATGTTTCATTAAACAGCATCATAATGCCTATTTCCAGTTGAACAAGCACGTAGGACTTCAACTAAATACTGCCACAATTTAGTGCTCCGACAATATCCTAGCCACTTGTGGCAGACGATGCCAGCTGGGTCTCAGGATGATGGATTTTTTCCAAGTTATAAGCTGGAACCTGAATCCACAATTTCTGATCCCTGAAAAGAAACGTGGGTGCCACAAGACTCACACAACTAGGTTCGGGAAGAGCCGCTACCCCTCCACCATCAAACTCCTCAACAATAAACTCAATCAAAACCTCATTTAAGGACTCACTTTTGCACTTTATTTTTTTCCTCTCTGTGTTGAACAGTCAGTTTGTTTACATTTCTCTATTTGTTCATGTGTACATTGTGTACAGCATTTTTTGCACTACCAATATGTGGCAATTCTGCCTCACCTGAAGAAAAAAAATTCTCAGGGTTGTATTGATATTGTGTGTGTATTTTGATTCCAAGCCAACTATACCATTCCACTGAGCACCTATTTTTCATTGATCAATCTTAAACATTATTTGTCATTGCAACCCCATTTGAAGGGTTTTGAAATCAGATCATCCACCTTCTCCTGAAAGAGACTGGAGTGATCATCTGGTCCACTCCCCCTACTTGATAATTTCATATGAAACCTACTCAAGTTACTTGATTTCACTTACTTTCAGGAAGGCCAACTGATTTTTTCTGAACCAAAATTAAAAGATTGTTATTTTGTGTCTCAAACACCTCTATTTATTGAAATAATTTTCCAAGCAGATAAAGATCTTGCTTGGCAGGGAAAGCCAGCCAACCACATAACATAGTTAAATTTTCCTATTGCGAAATTGAACCAGAGAACTTGGGCATGCTCCTTCTCAGAAGAGTTACCATTTCTTTGGCTCCATGCACTTACACCGTCTCAATATGCCATAATAATCATTTTCTTATTAGCAATTGAAATTAGTGCAAAATATGGAACCTATTACCTGTATTTTTAATTCACAGTAAAACAAGGAGGAAATCCCAAACCAAGTAGCTTTTCATTAAAGAGTCCCCACTGGGATGCTGATGCCTTGTTCTCTCATTGTACCTGGTTGGCTGATCAGTGATCTCCATTTTACACTTCATTTCTGTGTATGGAATTGCCTTGAGTAATTTTTCAGTACAAGGACTGGAGCTATGATCTATGCAGCATTTTGGAAACATGCCTTCCAATATCTTGGGGGGTCATGTAAAGCAGACATTCTCAACCTTCTTTCGGCCATGGCCCCTAATTCAGTTCTGCACCCCACTCCCCTGTTTGTCCATGGCCTCATGTATTGTCAAACAAAGACTACCCGTAAATTGGAGGAGCAACACCTAGTTTTCCGTCTTGGCACTTTCCAGCCAGATGGCATTAACATCAACTTCTCCAGTTTCTACTAGCTTACACTCCTTCTTCCTCTCCCTTTTCCATCCCTCTGTCTTCTTTCCTCTAGCTCTCCATCCTTCTCCATTCACAGACCCTTCCCCTCTCCCCTTGTTTGCTGGTGTGCTCTCCCTCCCTTATCCACTTATTGCTTCTTCCTTGTGGGACTGTGCTCCTCCCTTTGCACTCCCCCCCCCCACTTGTGGGCACTTGCCCACTTTTGTCCATACCTTGACGACGGGCTCAAAACCGAAACATGGGTTCTGCATCTTTATCTTTGCCACTGTTTGACTTGCTGAGTTTGACCGGCATTGTGTTTTTACTTCAACCATGGTGTCTGCAGACTTTCCTGTTTTACATTTGCAGTGCTATCGATCAGCCACATTAGACAGAGAATTGTGATTAATAGGCTTTAATCACCTTAAGACATCAACACATCTCACCTGTTGCTGGCCAGGTTCCAAAGCAGATACTGAGGGAGGAATTAGGGTGTAACAGCATTTATATGGATTTTTGGGAAGGAGGAGTCACAGGTTCAGGGAGTGAGCCAGCCCATACATACCACATTATTCATCTGAATGGGTCACTGCCCATCACCAGCAAGGCAATTTCAGCTCATTTTTATTTTACTTTAAATTTATGTTTTTTTTCTTTTATAAACACTATTTTTATTTACATTTATATAATGTAAATTACTTTTTAAATATTCTTAATTTCTACTCGAATTGAAACTATCTTTGAACATCAGAGACTCGAGAGTAGAAGAGGGTTTGGACAGCAATGGGTTGTCAAATGCTGGCAGGGTATTGCTGCTGGAAGTGGGGCTACGGGATCTACTAACTGAGGCCTACTTACTACTAGTGACCAATTCAGAAAGGCTATGGAGAGAATGTCCCTTGCACCCTCTGTCTCAGGGGCACTGCAGCAGGAAAGAAGGGCTGGGGGATTTGTGTGGAAGTAGAACGCAGGCGGCCGTTCAAATCAAACACAATCCGGCCTTCACTTTAGGTCTCTGTGCGATTGTTTTATTTAATTTAACACCAGATCAGTTTCAATGCAAATACATGACAGATCAGAAAGCGTAGGAGCAGGTCCATTTCAGCCTGCACCTGCTCACAGTTCAGAGTAATTCCTGCCACCAGCATTTCTTCAAAGCTATTATTAGTGAGTTTAAAGTTCATGACCTTGTGCTGGACACAAGCACAACAGCACAATAGCTAACCGGTGGGCCATTCATATGACAGAACTCCCATGAGGCACATACAGAAATGATTTCATTATTGAACCCTCCTCAACTAACTTGCACCAACACAAAGGCACTCTCTTAACAATGGGTTTGAGAAAATGAAACAAAGAAAGCTGTTATCAGTGGAATTAATAATAATCGGAGGAAAGAACAAGGCTTATCTAGAACTGAGCTACAGTTTTTAAGCAGATAAATATAAACATGAGTATGAATTTTAATAGCATTATCATTGATTCATGATTTTAAAAAACTGTAAGCATCTGTTGGATCTAGTCTGCTGGACATAGTTCACAAAATGTTCACGTTCATATATC
Organism: Narcine bancroftii; assembly: GCF_036971445.1. NCBI lineage: Eukaryota > Metazoa > Chordata > Chondrichthyes > Torpediniformes > Narcinidae > Narcine > Narcine bancroftii. Next base: position 249,535,500 of record NC_091470.1, on the reverse strand, counting down.
AAAGAAAAACTGCAAAAAAATCTTATATTTGTAGGATTGGAGAATCATGGTTCAAGTCAAGAGGTGCGAAGGGTTTGATGTTTCATGGAATTGGGTGTCTGGTGGTTGACACAGACTTGGTCGGCCAAAGGCCTCCTTGGCAGATGGTTACAAAAGAAAATCTGAAATGTTGCTCCCCTGCCATTTATTTAGTGATTGTTTATCTGTGGCTCAGTAGCATGGCTACTAATGCTGCTACTTCATATCTCCAGAAACCTGGGTCTGATCCTGTCCTCTGATGCTGCCTGTGTGGAGTTTGCATGTTCTCCCAGTGATCATGTGGATTTCCCACAGGTTGTCCAGATTCCTCCTGCATCCTAAAGATGTAGAGTATGGTAAGTAATGTTAATTACTGCAGGGAAAATTGCTCCTAGTGCATTGGGTGAGTGAAAAAAAATGGTGGCGTTGCCAGCACTGCTGTAACAGCACCGTCGTCCCTGGTGCAGACCCACAGAGAGCAGAGAGTGGAGACACAGCTCTTCTGCAGGGTCCAACCACCCAGTTCAACTGTTGTCAGCTTCATGCAGGCTTTAAGTGGCCCATTAAAGGAGCCAATTGTAGTTTTATTTAAAATCCCATGCCCGTGGTTTCTGCACCCAAGATGGTGGCACCTATGATTGGTAGCAGCCACGAGGGGTTGCAGACTCAAGGGAAGTGGAAGACTGGTGCGGGGCAGCAGAAAATGGGGAGACCATCTCCCCTTCCATCTGAGAAGGAGAAGCAGAGGAGACAACCCATGCATTGGTGATCACAGCGGCAGACCAGTGAGGGGCTTTGAGGTTGAAGAAACCACACAAGTGGCGGGTTGCTGGTGACTCGAGGCAAGGAACCCACAGAGGCTGTGGGCTGCTGGATACTGCAGTCAAGGGACTCGCATCAGGCTGCAGACTGCTTGAGACTGGCTCAAAACTGGCTGAAGGGGTACCAGGTATCGGAACCAGGATGCAAGAGAGAACTGAAGGTGTTGAAAGGTTCCTAATGGTATCAGAGATTCAAATCTGGAGCTCGGGTTGCCAATAGTTTGGACTGGGCTCTGTGTGGCTGCGGGAGCACTGGAGGTGAATCCACGAACGAATCAGTGATTCTGGAGGATCTGTCTTTTGCTTCTCTTTCTCTGACTGTAAGAGGTGCTTTAGGCCAATGAATCTGTCTGCCTTACAGCAGGCAAAAGCAATTTTGTGTAATATGACACTGTTTTTATTACATGACAATAAATTGAATCTTGATCTTGATCTTGAATCGGAGTGTTGATGGGAATGTGGGTACAATAAAATGGAATTAGTGTAGAATTAGTTTATAAGAGGGTTGGTGAGACTTGATGACTGAAGACACGTTTTCCTGCTGTATTTCTCTATAACTCTTACTAAGTAAATGAGTGAGTGAAGGAGGAAGGGAGTGCATAAGCGAATGAGTGAAGGTTGTAGAAAGTGAAGTGAATGATGGTGGGAGAAAGTGAATGAGTGGTGGAGTGAGTGAAAGCAATGATTTGGAGATTAGTTCAGAAGATAAAGTGCATGGACAAGCCTCTCATTTTAGGCGATTGTTTGGATGGCAGCTTCCAGAGTCGCTTGATTTGTCCATTGCAGATTATTTTCGGAGACAATATGATCTCACTTTCAAATGTGAAGAAGATAAAAAGTAGAAGGGACAGGATAATGTGAAAAAATATTCACTAGTTAATAAAAAAGGAACAAACTGAAGCAGAAAGGTTCAACAAACAAGGAAAGCATTTGTTTACAAAGGATTAAAATTCTACAATCGTTATTGGAGTTTACAATAAACAGTCTCCCATTAAAATCAGAGAACACGATATTGTTGTCTAGTTTGAGGCCTCCGTAACAAGAAGGCCACCACATTCTGCGAAATCCTTATTCAAATGGTTATATTTAGTGTTCAGTTTTCAAAAGATGGCTTGGCTCAATATATTTCAATGAGACTCTGAGAAAAGGGATGGCAAGCGAACTTTTCAAATATTTCTCATCTAGAAAAAGAGGGCGCACAAAATCAGTGAACCGGTGCGGACTCGAAAGGCCAACATGGCCTGTTTCCGCAATGTAAATGGTTATATGGTTAAAATTAGTCTTAGTTGGTATTGATTTTATTCTTCCAAGCACTACTTGTTGATGCCTATATTTTCATTGCTGTTCTTATTTTACTAAACTTCACTGAAATATGAAACTGTAAAGCATAATAAATTATCAATGGTATGAATAGCGTTTTCAAATTTCAAGTGATGATTTTTCATTGATTAACCAAGGAATGATATAGCAACAATTAAATATATTTAAATAATTGCCTAAGCCTGAATTCTCCAACAACAGGAGTGACTTACACACTACTGTATAAACTTGTGTAATCGTCGATATTGTGTAAAAGTTGACCTCCCCTTTTTTGGCCCCAACTGCCCAATGATCCAAGCTCCCAATGCCCTAACCACAAATCCATGCCTCAGCCACTCGACCATCCGAGCTCCCAAGGCCCCAACCTCCTGGCCTGATCACGGACCCTCGCACTGGCCACCCGCCCATCCAAGCTCCCGATCCTCTGAATGTGGACTCACCACTCCGGTCCCAGCCATCAGAGCTACCAATGCCTTGATTGGCATAGGTATTTACCACAGTTAAACGTTTGACCTGTGTAAATGTCAACCCCCCAAATTTGACCTGAAGAATTTGACGATTACATGAGCATATATGCCAAATGTTTTGATAACATCAGCCTCTACATGTATATTTTAGGATGACAGAGCTTTGTACCGAGTGAGGGCAAACTTCTGACTGGTTCCCAAGTTTCCCACCCTCCAGGACTATCCCACAATGTCCACATCGTTACTATTGGCCCAGGAAGAAAATCCATGAAATTTTAAATAAGACTACTTTTTCACTTTCTTTAATCATAACATCTATTGCCTTGTAGAGAGATATGTCAAATAATCAATATTGGGTACGTGCAGCTGAGACATTTTTAGGTCATGTGGTGAACCTGGGAGTACGTCCAACCCAAATTGACAACCATAATTCAGCCTTTTATTAGTTAAAAACCCCAGTGGTAAATCAAACAATGAAGAATATCTAGCAATGGTGCAGTGGCGATTGCCACTGTATTTGATTTGCGTGGTTTCTTTTGTGCTTCCTGATGCTCATCAGATCATTTTGATGCTCAAATTTGTTTAATAAATCTTTGGCTTGGCTTCGCGGACGAAGATTTATGGAGGGGGTAAAAGTCCACATCAGCTGCAGGCTCGTTTGTGGCTGACAAGTCCGATGCGGGACACGCAGACACGGTTGCAGCGGCTGCAGGGGAAAATTGGTTGGTTGGGGTTGGGTGTTGGGTTTTTCCTCCTTTGCCTTTTGTCAGTGAGGTGGGCTCTGCGGTCTTCTTCAAAGGAGGTTGCTGCCCGCCAAACTGTGAGGTGCCAAGATGCACGGTTTGAGGCGTTATCAGCCCACTGGCGGTGGTCAATGTGGCAGGAGATTTCTTTAGGCAGTCCTTGTACCTTTTCTTTGGTGCACCTCTGTCACGGTGGCCAGTGGAGAGCTCGCCATATAACACGATCTTGGGAAGGCGATGGTCCTCCATTCTGGAGACCAAGATATTCATCCCTGGTTAGCATGCCAAATATCATATGGTGTATAATAGCATTAGCACGTTCGACACTGCTTCCAAAGTTGGTGTACCTGTGCATTCAGAGATGGAATCCATTGCTCACTTATGCCCATCTTAATTTCTGAAAGAGCTTTTTAATTTAATGCAATACCCTACTTCTCACCCAAAACCCTACAAATATAACTTGCCCAAGTACATCTTAACCGGAAATTTTGGGAATTCTCAACTGATCAGGCGGCATGAGCGGAGGTTGAAACAGAGTTAGCATTTAAGTCCGTCAACATCCGTGGAGAGAAAAGGAGTTATAATTACTGATCCACTGATGTTACCTGACCTGCTGCATATTTCCAGCATTGTTTTTATTTTAGATTTCCAGTGTTGGGAAGTTTGTTTTTTTTTGGTTTTCCATTTAACATTGAAGTCAAAAGCTTTTCTTCATAACTATTTTCAAATTTTCCTGTAATATATGTCCAAAGACCTTTAGAAATTTCCTTTGGAATCTGATTTTACTTGGCTCAATATCTCTCATTACTTTATTGGAAAAATAGTCAATAATTCAAACTAACAACAAGGGAATGGGACAGGTCAACTCCAGGTTACGAACGCCTGACTTACAGGCAGCTGTACACATGAGCAAGCTCCAGTATTATTCTTAAATTTAAATACCCAACATCCAGACAAATATTCTTTCATCCAAACAGCAGGACAAGTTTTTTTCCCCTCTTTCTTCACTCTTTATAATTGTTCTTTCTTGTTATTTTTATGCTTTAATTGCCTTTCATTCATTGCCATACTGTGGAAGCATGGTTACCATATCCAGTGAATTTTGTGCAATTTCTGTCTTGCGGATTGCGCTAAATAAAACTAAAGTTGATCGTGTCAAGGTCAGCATCTCTTAGTCAGCTTTTCTCCACTGAGACAGACCTTTTGAAAAGATATTGTCCAACTGAGAACAGTTCATCGCAGGTAACAAGTATAAAACAAAAACTGATAGCTCACAGCTAGTATTATAGATATTATGCCATTGATGCAGGCACCGCAACACAAGGCAGCAGGTACCTAAGAACACCATCACTTGCTGTTTCTCCATCAAAACACACACACTATCCTGAGTTGGAAACACAGTGATGCAACTAGTAGAGTCAATGCCTCATTGTTCCAAGTGGCCAGGTTCAATTCTTACCTCAGATGCTGTATGTGTGAAGTCTGTACATTCTCCCTATGGGTTTTCCCCATTTCATAGATGAGGTGCTTGACCATTGTAAATTATTCCCTGTGTAGATGAGCGGTTGGAGGATCAAGGTGAAGGGAATGAATGTGAAAGAGAATAGTTTACAGTGAAAAATGAGGGATTTGGAAAGCTGGCATAGACATAGATGACTCTCATGTGTCATTGGAAAATACAAAAAGAATATAGAACATTACAGCACAGTACAGACCCTTCAGCCCTCAATGCAATGCTGACCTATATAATGCTATTTAAAAAAAACTAAATCTGTCCTACCTCTATTTTTCTTTCATACATGTGCCTGCCTGAGTCTCTTAAATGCCTCTAATGTTTCAGCCTCCACCACTATTCCTGGCAAGGCATTCCAGGCACCCACCACTCTGTGTAAAATGCTTACCCCTGATGCTTCCCTTAAACTTTCCTCCCTTCACTTTGTACAGATATCCTCTGGTGTTTTCTATTCTTACCCTGGGAAAAAAGGCACGAGCTGTTCACCTTATCTATGACTCTTGTAGACCTCTATTAAGTCTCCTCTCATCCTTCTTTGTTTCAAAGAGTAAAGTCCTATCTGTTAACTTGCCTCATAAGACTTGTTTTTCAACCCATGCCACATCCTAGTAAATCTCCCCTGCACCTTCTCTGCAGTTTCCACATCCTTTCCATAATGAGGTGACCACAATACTCTTAAGTGTGGTCCCATCTGATATTTGTAGAGTTGCAACATGACCTCACTACTCTTGAACTCAGTCCTCAAATTAATGAAGTCCAGCATCCCATAGGTCTTCTTAACGATCTTATCAACCTGCATGGAAACCTTGAGAGATGTTGGATTTGGACCCAAAGGTCCTTCCATTCCTCCACACTCTTAAGTATCTGACCATTGACCCTGTACTCAGCCTTCTGGTTTGACCTTCCAAAATGCATAATTATCCAGATTGAATTCAATCTGCCACTTTTCTGCCTAGCTCTACATCCTATTTATATCCTTTAGTAACCTACAACAACCTTCACCCTCTCCACAACTCCTCCAACTTGCATTTTATCCACAAACCTACTTACTCACCCTCCTAATTTGACCAAAAAGCAGAACCAGGAGTTGGTATCAGTGGGTATCAGCAGGAGACATGGAAAGTGTGAAGCTGTAAATTGAACTGGGAATGTTGACCACAAGTGGCAGTTGTTCAAACAAAGATTCATGCTGTATCTGCAAGCCATTGGGCTCGATAGCAAATTGGATGCACGGAAAATTACACTGCTACTTACTGTGGTGGGACCTCAAGCACTAGAGGTTTACAACACATTTGTTTTTACCGAAGCAGATGACCTGGGCAAGTTGGACAAGGTTATCGAGATATTCAATGGATACAGTTTACCAAAGAAAAATTAAATGTTTCAGAGATACATGTTTCGCTTACACACACAGGTGAAGGAATAGATCTTTGATATTTTTTTAATGGACGAAATTAAAAGGAACAACATGCAATATGTATCACTGCAAGATTCAATGATCCGTGATCAAATTATGTTCAGAATTATTGAAAGAAAATGAGAGAGAGGTTGACTATGAGTGACAGATCTTATTTTAGCTGAAGCTGTGAAGGAATGCCACGCCAGTGAATTAGCTCTACAGCATGTGAAAACATCTGGTGAGAGTGCAACATCCAATGAAAATGAAGGCACAGCCGTAGCCACAGTGTCTGGATCCAAACATAAACAAAGAACAAGACATAGGAAACATCAAAAAAATGGAGAGACATTCAATTGTAAATGATGTGGAACTCAATATGCATCAAAACAATGGCCAACCCATGGAAAAGTCTCTAACAAGTGCATAGGACAGTATCACTATGCAAAGCAATGTTTTTCGAAAGGGAAACAAAACAGAAGTGGAAGTATACACACTATAGAAGAAACTGCCCTCAGTGGTACATTCTTTGAGAGCATGATAGCACAGGAAGGTTTCAAACCAACACCCAAGAGTGAACAGAGTTGAGCAGAACAAATGGATGGTGCCATTGGATGCAGATGAAACAGATATTCCTTTCAAGCTGCACACGGAGGCAAAAGCCAATTTGATCCCTGAGCACGACATCAGAGCAATGAAGATAAAGCCATATATCCATCCAAATTCTGTTCAGCTTAAGGCCCACAATGGACAGCACATTGACACAAAAGATACATGTAAACTCAAGGTGAAAGTTAAAGGTAAAGAGCGCCACCTCAGGTTTGTAATAGTCTCAGATGGACACAACTCTCTGCTTGGTGACAAAGCATGTGAAAACTTAAGTCTAGTCAAGAGAGTGTATCACATTAACAGTGATAATACAAGGAACAGCATCATAGAGGAAATACTGGATCAATTTTCAGACATCTTCAAAAGGTTTGGAGTTCTACCATTCACCTATAAGATACAGATAAAGGAGGACGCACAGCCAGTAGTGAGTGCATGTCCCGAGGTGGGTTCCAGCACCACTACAAGACAAGCTCAAGAAGGAACTCGACCAAATGACATCACTGGGGGGGTCATAAAGAAAGTAGAAGAGCCCACAGAATTTAATAGTGTGCGGCAAAAAGAAGAATGGTGACCTACATCTGTGCATGGACTCAAAAGACTTGAATGCTAATGTGAAAAGAGAACATTATCAAATTCCAACCATGTATGAAATTAGAAATAAAATGGCAGATGCAAAGTTTTTCACCAAGATAGTGTACGTTCCATACACTGTTTGGCAGATACTCCTGTTTAAGGATGCTTTTTGGAATTTTCTCAGCTGCTGAAGACCACAGCTGAATGTCAATAAGCATAAATCGAGAAATAGTGTCTAGGTCTGGTCTATGGACTTGAGAATTTCTTCACTTATGTGTATGAGTGACCAACATTCATAACAGAGACAAACTACAAGCCATTAATAGCCATAATCAAGAAAATCCTCAGTGACGTGTTTCCGTGAATCCAAAGACTGATGATGAAGCTACAACGTTATGACTTTGAATTGGTGTACACACCAGGGAACTCATTGTGCTGGCCAATGCATTGTCTCGGGCAATGAGGCAGAGTGAAGCACACAATGAGAGTTCCAGAGGCAGATATGAATTTCCATGTGAACTTGATCATTCCTGTATCTGACAGCTGAAACAGAAAAGGGCATAGTTCTACAGAAGGTCATCCAAGAATCTGAATGAAGGATGGGCCTAGAGGTGAAAGTTAGCAATACTACAACATCAGAGCTGAGCTGAGTTTTGTCAATGGGCTTCTACTCAGACAGAGCAGAATTATCATTCTTCAATCACTGTGACAAGAGATGCTGAAAAGGGTGTACGAGGGGCATCTTGGAATGGAAAAATGCAAGAGGAGGGTCAGAACTGCTGTTAATTGGCCAGGGATGAATGTTGACATCAATAGAATGGTCATAAGCTGTGAGACCTGTCTGAAACCAGAGGAACCATGGCAGAAAGATGGAACTAATTTGTTTCAAATGGATGGAAAGAATTAACTTCTGGTTATTGACTATCTATCAAACTATCCTGAGATAGTGCTGCTTTCCAACATCTCTGGCCAGTTTAGTTTATAAAGTAACTCACAGGTATCCCTGAGTGAACTGGTGTGGAAAATCTTGTGCAAACCCTGAAAACAGCACTGTCAGGCTCCCTTCACCACTCAGAACTCAATGATTCCATAAGGTAATTGACCACCTCTTCCCATGGGTAGTTCAGGATGCTGAAGAAATGCTGTACTTCCCTAAGTGCTAAATAAAAATGACGTCAATTTTGAAGCTCCTATTTTTCTGGTAGCTACAAGGGGTTGTGGGTGTTAGGATAATAGAGAAGGGGTGAGAAGGACAATTTGAAGAGCTGATTGTGAATACCAATGATTTTGTGAAGCCTTTCCAGGTTTGTTACCACTTGATCGTTTGCTGTAGTTAAACCAACCCTAGCAACCAAGGATAGTAACCTTTCCATCAATGTCGGCGAAAGCAGGGAGATGGTCACAGACCTCATGAAGAGGTGCAGAGATTACTCCCCAGTCCACATTAATGGAGCTGAAGTGGAGGTAGTAGACATCTTTAAGTTCCTTAGAGTAAACTTCTCCAGTGACCTGCCTTGGTCCATTCACAATAATGTAATGGCCCAGAACACATAACTGAACATCTACTTCCTCAGAAGCATGAGCAAATTTGGCAGGTCACCTGCATTCCTTAACAACTTTGACAGAATCACTATTGAAAACCTCCAATCAGGGCACATCACTGCATAGAAAGAGAACTGCTCTGCCTGTGACCACAGAGGGTTGTGAACACATCTCAACCCATCACATATGCTCCCCTCCCCTTCATTGACTCTGCCTCCAATTCCTGCTGGCTTGCAAAATCAGTCCACATATATAAAAGACTCATCCAACCCTGGTCACTTTCTCTTCACACCCCTTCTGTCAGGAAGAAGACACATAGTTTGAGATCATGCACCACCAAATTCAAGGAGAATTTATTTTCGGTCATTATCAAACTCCTTGCCTTTGTTCCATGCCAACTGATCTCTCTGTAACTGCGCTTTGGTTCTGTGTCTTATTTGTTATACTAACTGGTCTGCTCACAAACTCATCTCTATCACTGCATCTTGATTTGTGTGACAATAAACTTGAACTTGAAATTCTCTGAAAGCTCAAATGACTGGTTAGGCCTTGTTTAAACATGCACACATAGCCAGAATGCAGCTGAAGCAATATTGCAATGGGTCACAAAAATGGTCAATTCTTGCCGCATTTTTAAATCCCGAATAAAAGGCTGACAGAAATACCTGCGACGAAATAAACACACTTAAATCAAAGGTCTGTAATATCAGTTCAACACTCTGCAGGTGATGGTTCCCACAGCAATGGCCAAAGCAACAAGAAATTGATACAGATTGATGGGTCTGCACAGACAAGAAAAGTATTCCTTGCCTAATGAGAACCCCACAGTGCAAATTGCTTTGGTGGGAAAGATTACCCCAGTGGAAAGGAGGTTTACTCTCAAAGTAAAGATGACAAAAGGGCAATTGGAAAGCTCGTGACTTGGTCACTAAAGCACAAGCAAAGCCATAACTTTCCCTCAATAATTAGTTCAATTTTATATTGTAATCTAAAGAAAATGAAAGGAAGGACCTTTCTCATCCAGTCATCAATATGGGTTAGGCCAGTTTATATTACCCATTCTAACTGTCATTGAGATTGTGGAGATGAATCATTTCCCTGAGCAACCTGCAAGTTTGGACAGTCATGGTGGTCTCACTCTGAAATTGGAGACTTATGCAGCTGGAGCCTTGTTGGACCATCTCAGAGCTCAGTTAGAGTCAATCATGTTTCTATCAGTCTGGAATCCACTAGGTCAGGAAGTCAGATTTCTTTTCTTCTACAAGCTGGGGTAAACCAGATATTTTTCACAGAAATCCAGCAGATTCAGCATTACTAGTATTTTTTTCTCTCTCCTCCTTACTGGTGCTGCCTGATAGGTTCTTGATTAGTAAAGTTGCCCAAAGTTATGGAGAGAAGGCAGGAGTATGGGGTTGTGAGGGAAACTGCAGCAGCTATGATTTGAATACCGAAAGAGATGATGGACAGAATGGGTTAATTTTGCTCTGACGTCTTATGGTCTTATGGCTATCCCTCTGGTTATATCTTCCTACTATGTATTTCACAGTTCATTTATCTCACTAACTGTTCCCAATCACTCACTGACCAGATAACCTTGATAGCAGCTTATCCCCCATGGTCACCCAAGTGTTACCTGAACAGAGGCTTCCCTAGACCAGCTTAACAAGTACTTTTGCCTCCTTACCAGTTTTGAGAGAGGGTCTTCAAACCAAAATGTCACAATTAAGCATGAGACTAAGTGTAATCTCACCACCATTGGCCTTCATTAGCTCAGCAGTTAGTCTGTGTTTTCTTCCCAGGATCTTTTGATCTCCCTTTCCCCCTTTATAATTAGAAGCAATCCTACTTGCTTGACCAAAGTTTTGTCTTCCCCCTCCCTGACTCTCCCTGCAATTTTACAAGCTACCTTCATCTCTTTTTTCAGTTCAGGCTAACAACCTGAATCAATTACTCTTTTCCTCGTTACAGATGCAACCTGAAATGTTAACCTTGATTGTCTCTTTACAAGTGCTGAACAACTCAGCAGATTCTGTATTTATCGTTAATATCCCGTAATACATTTCATTATCACTTTTTTCTTTCATAATCATAACATAAACATAACATAACAATTACAGCACGGAAACAGGCCATTAGGCCCTTCTAGTCCGCACCAAACCAAACAGAATCATTCCTTTAATTATTATTATAATATATTTGTAACATGATATTAAGAAAAACTTATTGGGTGACGAGAAAGAAACTAACTAATCATGTAAAGATACAAATAAATGCAGATGCAGGAATCTTCAGAAAGGAAAACAAACTGCTGGAGGAATTCAATGGATTGAGCGGTATCTGTGGGGTGTAAAGATAGGACCCTGCATCTGGATCTTGATTGTTGCAGCAACTGGAACGAGACTAAACTTACAAACAGGCCTTTTAGGAGTGGCTACGAAACAGTTCTATAAACAGAATATGGCAAGAATTCGGAATTATTTTCCCAAACTGCAAGCTAACTTTAAATCAGACATATGGCAGACACTACCTAAACCAGCCAATCTCAAAGAGGGTCCTATCCCCACTCCCCCTCCCCCCTCACTGCAGACAACAGGACTTTTAAATAAAAGCCTGTTTTCTTTTCACCTCATGTATCATAAATAATAATTATGCTTTTTTTTAATGTAGTCAGTAGGAGAGAAGTATGGAAGAAACCAAAACTTGACTGCTTCACAAGGAAGGGGGCCCATAAACTTTGAGAAGAGTCCATCGCCAAAACCGGCTGAGAATGGCTGATTTAAACGAACACTCAAAATGCTGGAAAGTCTTAACAAGTCAAGCAAGAACAGAGTCAGCATCTCAAATTGATGTTCATTTTTTGGAGCATTGATAAATATTTGTTAAAAAGAAGGATAAAAAGCAGATACAAAGAATTATGTCATGATTAGCTGAGCCATAATGGAGATCTGAGGGGTATATTTTTCACCCTGAGCTACTGTGTGTATAGAATGAGCAGCCAGAGGAGGTGGTAAAGGCAGTTACAATTATAACTTTAAAAAATTTGAACAGGTACTTCGATGGACAGAGCTTTGACAGATGTGGGCTTGATGAAGGCAAATGGGATTAATGTAGAGAGCTGTCACCATGGATGAGGTGTGCTAATAAGTCTCATTTCTGTACCATTCCACGATCTATGAACCTCATTGAAAGGTGAGATACCCTCAAGGGGCTGATTGGCCTCTTTTCATTCCTTACTATATGAAGGGACAATATAATCTTACATAGTTTTTCCACAGGCGCCAGTAGGTGGTTCTCCAATTTTCAATTTAAGTGACTCAAAGCTTTTCAAGTGGAACTACTGTGTGTAGAATTCTCACTCTTTGTTAAAACATGCTGTCAAAAAAACCAAAGTTTTCTCAAATTGCAGGTTTTTAGCTGAAAAGTGAGATTATCTATGTTTTATCCATTTTCCACAGGACTTCAAATGATGCCCATCTGTCAGCAATAGACATGAAAATGTAAACATGGCTCTCGAAACACTTTGCCTGTCATTTTTGATACAAGATAGAAGTGAGTGAAGGATGTGAAAGACTGTGACATGAAACCAGCTGGCAAAAGGACTCCTGTCAAATAACTCATGCAACTCATGGGAATAATATCCATCAACTTGACAGTCTCTTTTGGAAGAGAGTCGAACTGATTGCATCCACTTAGTTAGCTGCTGCTCAGAAGTATCTGTTCAAATACACAGTCCCATTCTATTGCCAGTGCACTGGTGAAAAACCTATTCTTTCTTCTTTTAGTGAAGCCAAAGTTTTGTTGCAGACGGATTTTATTTCCTGGTGTATTTGCTCTGATTTGGGTCGAAGTCTTTGAATTGTTTCTTTACATTGGTGATTAAAATGAGACCCTGTCTGCCCTCTCAGGTGGACGTTATACCTTTTATGGTGAAGGGGACCAAGGGAGCTTTCCTTAGTGGCCCTAGATCAATATTTATCTCTGAAACAAAAAAAGACGGATAGTTCGCTCATTATTACATAGCTGCTTATAGGATCTTACTTTTTCAACTGCCTGTGGTGATTCCCTAATTCAAACAGAGACTATATCTGAAAGGGTACCAATCAGCTATACTTCGGGATATCCAACTGGCATGACAGGCAGCATTGCCAAGACCATTTGTAGTAAGAAGAATCATGAGCTTTCTGTCCAAGCATGATAATTTTCTGAAGCAGTGCTGAAGCATGAGCATGGAGAAAGTGCCACAGAACAATAACTCTGCCATTCAAATGGTTGATTTGAAATGTGCAGGAGAGCAGCTTTTTTTTAAAAAAAATATATTTTTCACACTATGAGCCATATCAATCAAAATACATACAAACATTTCCCTCTTAAATATACCCAGTGGCATTTCCCCCTCCCCCTTTTTTTCCCCTTCCTTTCCCTCCCTCCCTCCCCACCCCCCTCCAAGCCCATTAAACGTTCAACATATACAATACAATAAACCCATTAAACAATGCCATCACACAATGAAAATGAACAAGAAAATTGTGTCATCTACTTTTACACACTGGGTCGGTTCATTTCGTCGTCTTCTCATTCTATAATTTTAGGGGGTAGAGGTCCGAGGCAAGTCCTCTCTGTTGTGTTCCATGTACGGTTCCAAATTTGTTCAAATAATGTGACTTTATTTTTTAAAATATATGTTATTTTTTCCAATGGAATACATTTATTCATTTCTATTTACCATTGCTGTACTCTCAGGCTCTCTTCCGATTTCCAAGTTGATATTGTACATTTTTTGCTACAGCTAAGGATATCATAATAAATCTTTTTTGTGCTTCGTCCAGTTTAAGGCCTAATTCTTTACTTCTTATATTACTTAGAAGAAAGATCTCTGGATTTTTTGGTATATTGCTTTTGTGATTTTATTTAATATCTGATTTAGATCTTCCCAAAACTTTTTCACTTTCTAACTTGCCCAAATTACATGTCCTGTTGTTCCTGTTTCCTTCTTACAGTGAAAACATCTATCTGATAATGTTGGATCCCAGTTATTTAACTTTTGGGGCGTGATATATAGCCTATGTAACCAATTATATTTTATCATGCATAACCTCGTGTTTATTATATTTTTCATAGTTCCAGAGCATAACTTTTCCCATATTTCATTTTTTTATCCTTATGTTTAAATCTTTTTCCCACCTTTGTTTTGGTTTATAGCTTATTTCATCATTTTCCTTCTCTTGCAGCTTGACGTACATGTTTGTTATAAATCTTTTTTATTATCATTGTGTCTGTAATCACATATTCAAAGCTGCTTCCTTCTGGTAATCTCAGCCTGCTTCCCAATTTGTCCTTTAAGTAGGTTTTCAGTTGGTGGTATGCAAACATTGTACCATGAGTTATTCCATATTTGTACTTCATTTGTTTAAATGTTAATAAATTATTTCCCAAAAAACGATTTTCTATTCTTTTAATTCCTTTTCTCTCCCATTCTCTAAAGGAAAGGTTATCTATTGTGAAAGAGATTAGTTGATTTTGCATCAATAATAATTTTGGTAGTTGGTAATTTGTTTTTTTCCTTTCTATGTGAATCTTCTTCCATATATTGAGTAAATATGGTGCAGTACTGATGAACTTCTATATTGCACCAGTTTTTCATCCCACTTATAAAGTATATGTTCTGGTACCTTCTCCCCTATTTTATCTAGCTCTATCTTGCTCCAATCTGGTTTTTCCCTTGTTTGATAAAAATCTAATAGATATCTTAATTGTGCTGCTCAATAATATTTTTTTTAAAGTTTGGTAGCTGCAAACCACCTTGTTTGTGCCATTCTGTTAATTTATCTAGCACTATCCTCAGTTTCCCCCCCCCCCCCTCCTTCCATAAGAATTTCCTTATTATTCTCTTTAGTTCATTGAAGAATTTCTCTGTTAAGGGAATTGTTAACAATTGAAATAGGTATTGTATCCTTGGGAAGACATTCATTTTAATGCAATTTACACTCCCTATCAATCTTAGTGGCAATTCTTTCCAATGTTGTAAGTCATCCTGTAATTTCTTCATTAATGGATGATAATTTAATTTGCATAGGTGGCCTAAATTATTATCTAATCTAATACCTAGGTATCAGCTTGCTTGTGTTTGCCATTTAAATGGTGATTCTCTTTTAAACTCTGTGTAATCCGCATTATTCATTGGCATTGCTTCACTTTTATTTGCCTTGTACCCCGATATTTTTCCATATTCCTTCAATTTCTTATGTAGTTCTTTTATTGATATTTCTGGTTCTGTTAAGTATACTATGATGTCATCTGCAAATAGACTGATTTTATATTCCTTCTCCTTTATTTTTATCCCTTTTATTTTATTTTATGTTCTTATCAGTTCTGCCAATGGTTCTATTGCTAAAGCAAACAGTGAGGGAGATAGTGGACATCCCTGCCTAGTTGACCTACTTAATTTAAATTGGTTCAATACATATCCATTGACTGTCACCTTCACCAATGGTCCCTTATATAATGCTTTAATGCAATTAATATATTTTTCTGGTAGCTTGAACCTCTGTAATACTTTGAATAAATAATTCCATTCTACCCTGTCAAAGGCTTTCTCTGCATCTAAAGCAACAGCCACTGTTGGTATCTTATTTCCTTGTGCAGGAGAGCAGCTTGTGGTGGTGAATGCCCAGAAGCTGATTAAGCTTGGGCCATATTGATGGCAGTGCTTATCATTTTTCCCCCAAGATCCAACAACACTGGGGACAGACCATGAGAATGTAAGTCTGACCATCTTGTTTGCCAAACTTCTGCTTCTACTTTCAATGTCAATTAAATTAAATTGTTTATTATCCTGTGTATAGTGATACAGCAAAATCCTTGGCATTGTATGCTAGCCAGACAGCCTGCAAAAAGTCAACATGCTCTGATGCTTTTTTTTGGATCCACAAAGTAAGTTTAGACAAAACAACAAGAAGATTAGCCATGACATTGGTAACATTTAAATTCAGCATTGGCATTAATGTTAACCTAACAAGCAAATCAAATTTAAGTTGAAAACAAAAATAATAGCAACCATTGCTCCAGTCCATCTTAGCCAAGAAGTTAAGTCAGAAATAGATTATTTGTTAAACCATCTATTCAAAAGGTACATTTATTAGTTATGATAAGCGTATACAGAGCTGTTGTCATACCCACACTCCTTTTCGGCTCCGAATCATGGGTCCTCTACCGGCATCACCTACGGCTCCTAGAACGCTTCCACCAGCGTTGTCTCCGCTCCATCCTCAACATTGGAGCGCCTTCATCCCTAACATCGAAGTACTCGAGATGGCAGAGGTCGACAGCATCGAGTCCACGCTGCTGAAGATCCAGCTGCGCTGGGTGGGTCACGTCTCCAGAATGGAGGACCATCGCCTTCCCAAGATCGTGTTATATGGCGAGCTCTCCACTGGCCACCGTGACAGAGGTGCACCAAAGAAGAGGTACAAGGACTGCCTAAAGAAATCTCTTGGTGCCCGCCCCATTGACCACCGCCAGTGGGCTGATCTCGCCTCAAACCGTGCATCTTGGCGCCTCACAGTTCGGCGGGCAGCAACCTCCTTTGAAGAAGACCGCAGAGCCAACCTCACTGACAAAAGGCAAAGGAGGAAAAACCCAACCCCCAACCCCAACCCACCAATTTTCCCCTGCAACCACTGCAACCTTGTCTGCCTGCCCCGCATCGGACTTGTCAGCCACAAACGAGCCTGCAGCTGACGTGGACATTTACCCCCTCCATAAATCTTCGTCCGCGAAGCCAAGCCAAAGAAAATGTAATGGCATCAGTTCCAATGCTTGATGCTTTCTCTTATCTGGTGACGGTGCCAAACTATTGAGTGTTTAAATGTGCTTAGTCCATAGGGAAAGTAGAAATGAACTCAGATAAATTGAAGAAAGAAAGAAAAAGACTGAATGGAGTATTTCTACATCCAGAATCACACCACTTCTGAAATTTGGTGAAATTGTATGAAGAAAGAATAACTTAAAAAGCATTTCCTTTTCATGTCTCTCCAGTGATGTTGGGCATTTCCTTTCTTAACCTACATTTCACAGCTTTTAAATGTTCCTTTATGTCTGTTTTCTGTGTAACTTCTTCTCTAATTTAATAACCATACATATTCATCAGCAACTTATTACCTAGGCAATCCTACCGTCATTGTGTGACCTGCTGAGTTTTTACTGCACTTTTTCGCATTGCACTACAATCACAGCATCTACAGATTGTTCTGTTCCTGTAGTCTCTTCAACCCATTCTTCCCACCCCTCTCGAACTTTATAACACCATTTATTTTTCTCTCTTTCAAATAATTTCAGAATTACAGCATCTGCTTTTTTTTTGTATTTTCTCTCTTTCCTCATTCCAATGAAGGATCTTTGAACTTTCTTTCTCATTTCACAGATGCTGCCCAGCTGTAGAGTGCTTCCATCAATTTCTGTTTATATTTCCATAGCATCATCATTTGCGCCAAAGTAAAGGATCAGCCATGACTTTATTGACTGGCAGAGAAGGTGTGAAAGGCCAATGGCCTTCTTCTTGTTCTATTTCTTGAATTCTCATGTTCCTATCTCATCCATTGCAATGCATCATCTACTTTAAATCTGATTGAGGACATTTTTAAGGCTATATTTATAATTTGGGTAGAGTGAGAAAGGTGCTGGGAGGAGAATAACTTCAAATCATTTTATGGGATGTGTATTTTCAGGACACAAGAATTTTCAGGGCAGAACAATGGAAAATGCAACTGGCTTCATCAGATGTTACCTTTCTGAATGATGATGTTAACTTGAATCGAGTAAAATTTGAGTGCACGTTAAGCAACACATCTGCAAGCACCGATGCAATAGTAAGATTCGCAGATTATTTAAAAAAATCATACAGGATCTGCATCCCCAATACTTTTTCTTTCACCAATTGCCATTGTAAAGGAAATAGGAATATTTCACAAAATGGAGAAGGTTAAAACTATAAATAAAACTGGACAACAATTTTTTTTCAAAAGGTTTTCTTCCTAAAAAATAATGGAGATTATGATAGACAACTTTAAGATGAAAACAAAGATATTTTCAGATTTGCTGGATCACGTAGAAAGAGGAAGGAACACTAAATTAACTTCTATTGAATTCAGCATGGCATTGACTTCTGAGTAACTGAGCCGAACTATCAGTTTGGCCGCATATGTTGCACAACAAATGTGAGGAGCCCAGGCTTTGTCTTGATCACCAATTTTACAACCAAAGTAGAGACAGACTTTCTTAATAAATGCAGACATGCTGCATCTTTGAGGTTTAAGCATATACTCACCACTAATGCAACAAAATGTATTGCAGCTGTGGTGACATTGATGAAACATTTCTGCTGCATTGAATCTTCCTGAGGGCAATAAATGTTATTGTTAAGTACACTGACTATGCTATTGTCTGAAGAACTTGTGCATCAACATGTGTTCAATCGATATCAATGTTATGCAAAGTATCTATATATGTGAGCTGCTTTTATAGCCTGTCTGCATCTATCCTGATTAAGTATGCCCAGGCCTACGACCATATTTGCAGAGCATCTGCACTGAGTGCCTGTCTAGGTATGTTTGGACTGTCCAAAACAGCTTGCTTTGTGGGCAATATACTAGTGGACTTAAAATATGACAAGAAATCACAAAAATAGGTTATACCTAAAAAAAAGATAGGTGATAGTAAGTTTTTGAGGCTTTTTTCATGACAAGCAGCCCAAAATCCATAAAAATACACTCAAAAGTGTCCAGAAAGTAAAATCATTGTTGTCCAGTGTAATCTGCTGGAGGTACTGAGTGGATTATGCAGAATCGTTAGGAGAAAAAGAATTGTCTGCAAGTCTTGATGAAGGGTTCTAATCAGACAGATCTGCTATTCTTTTTCTCCTACTGATACTGCTCCAGCAGATTGTATTTTGCTCCAGATTCTTGCATTTGCCATCATTTGTGCTTTTGGGAAAGTTGAGATATGTTGGTTAAGATGTGATTGTATAATTTAGCTTCGGGTCAGATACAGCAATGAGCTCTCTGAACCCTTCTCCATTAACAATGGCGTGAAGCAAGGCTGTGTTCTCGCACCAACCCTCTTTTCAATCTTCTTCAGCATGATGCTGAACCAAGCCATGAAAGACCCCAACAATGAAGACGCTGTTTACATCCGGTACCGCACGGATGGCAGTCTCTTCAATCTGAGGCGCCTGCAAGCTCACACCAAGACACAAGAGAAACTTGTCCGTGAACTACTCTTTGCAGATGATGCCGCTTTAGTTGCCCATTCAGAGCCAGCTCTTCAGCGCTTTACGTCCTGCTTTGCGGAAACTGCCAAAATGTTTGGCCTGGAAGTCAGCCTGAAGAAAACTGAGGTCCTCCATCAGCCAGCTCCCCACCATGACTACCAGCCCCCCCACATCTTCATCGGGCACACAAAACTCAAAACGGTCAACCAGTTTACCTATCTCGGCTGCACCATTTCATCAGATGCAAGGATCGACAATGAGATAGACAACAGACTCGCCAAGGCAAATAGCGCCTTTGGAAGACTACACAAAAGAGTCTGGAAAAACAACCAACTGAAAAACCTCACAAAGATAAGCGTATACTGAGCCGTTGTCATACCCACACTCCTGTTCGGCTCCGAATCATGGGTCCTCTACCGGCACCACCTACGGCTCCTAGAACGCTTCCACCAGCGTTGTCTCCGCTCCATCCTCAACATCCATTGGAGCGCTTACACCCCTAACGTCGAAGTACTCGAGATGGCAGAGGTCGACAGCATCGAGTCCACGCTGCTGAAGATCCAGCTGCGCTGGATGGGTCACGTCTCCAGAATGGAGGACCATCGCCTTCCCAAGATCGTATTATATGGCGAGCTCTCCACTGGCCACCGTGACAGAGGTGCACCAAAGAAAAGGTACAAGGACTGCCTAAAGAAATCTCTTGGTGCCTGCCACATTGACCACCGCCAGTGGGCTGATAACGCCTCAAACCGTGCATCTTGGCGCCTCACAGTTTGGCGGGCAGCAACCTCCTTTGAAGAAGATCGCAGAGCCCACCTCACTGACAAAAGGCAAAGGAGGAAAAACCCAACACCCAACCCCAACCAACCAATTTTCCCTTGCAACCGCTGCAATCGTGTCTGCCTGTCCCGCATCGGACTTGTCAGCCACAAACGAGCCTGCAGCTGACGTGGACTTTTTTTTACCCCCTCCATAAATCTTCGTCCGCGAAGCCAAGCCAAAGAAAAAGATAATTTAGCTATGCTCCTCTGGTCACTGGTTATTTTCCTATAGAAGATAGAACAAAAACACCTTTCCATAAATGTTCAAAATATTTTATAAAATCAACCATTAATAGAAGACAGTGAGTAATAAATCTGCCAGAGAAATCAAAAGAAACTTCATGACTCATATGTGAGAAACAGGGATACAGACTCAGGGAAACTAGACATGGAGGAAAGAGAAGCTAAAAGAAATTAAGTAAAATTGCTTATTATCACATCTCTAAGGATGATCAAATCCTCAGAGACAACGCCAGATTCAAACCAGGGTCGCTGGTGCTGTAATGGCGTTCTGCTAATCTCTATGTTAATCTTTGTAATGACAGCAGAAAACTGTAGTTAATTGTCAGACCTGATGAAAAGTTACGTCAAACTCTCTCTACAGATGCTGTCTGGGGCTTAAAGATGATTAAGCAAGTAAGTGATTCAGCAGTCAGCACGCATAAGGCTCGTGAATGAACCCCACAACAGTGCTCTCATGCTCTCTTTAAATGTCCTAACTAATTTGTTTTCCATTGTAACTCTGTACACTATAAATGTGCTTCTTTTACTTCCTATGCTGTAGGAATATTAAGAGTTGACCTATTAGACTGTTCGTAGCAGACCCCTTCTCACTGTTCATATTATGTGCCAAATAAACTTAAACTCCAACTTAAATTTGAACATAAACTTAAATCTGATGGGTGTCCCGAGCATTTTGTATTTTCATTTGAGATTTCCAACAACATCTGTATTGTTTTTCTTTGAATTTACAAATCTAGTAAAAACTTTTCCTGAATGTCACCTTCCACCAAACTCCAACTACATCATCTGCAACCCACACTCACTTAAATACTGATCCAAAATCTCTCATCTTACATTCGATTTAACTAGCTTGGTTGAGTATCTCAGCTTCTAAATTGGACATGGGGCATATCTTCTCAGCGGAGTATGAAATATGCACTGCATTATTCAAAATGAATATTCAAGGTGAAGCAAAGCAAATAAAAGGAATGCAGATCCTGCAAACCTAAAATAATATTGTTAATCTGGCAATACTCAGCAGGTTTAGTCAGCATCTCTGGAGAGAGAAACAGAAGTATTCAGGTCAGTGGCCCTTCATCAGAATCGTAACAAAAATATCCTCTCCATTCCCATCTATGATAAATGTTTATAGAAGAACAAGAAAAAGGACCATGGATAGCCAATCTGACCCATTGAACCTGCTCCTCTCTTCAATTAAGATCGTGGCTGATTTGGCTGTGGACTCCATTTTCCCACCTGCTCCCCACAATCCTTAATTTTCCTTCGATTCAAAAAACCTATCTGTGTCTTAACTACATTCACTGAGGTTGCCTCCACTGCTTCCTTGGGCAGAAAATCTCTGGGTGAAGCAGTTCCACTTCATCACTTAAATCTACCCCCTTGAATCTTGAGGCTATTTTCCACAGTTCTCATTTCACCTGCCAGTGGGAATAACTTTCCTGCCTTTATTCTTTTATATATCTGTATAAGAATCCCCCCTCCTCCTTCTAAAGTCTAATGAATTGTGGTGCACTGTTAGCCAGAATCAGACACACACAAAGATAAAGACTGTACAACAGGCTTTAATCCACAAAGACTTCCACAGAGCCAGGCTGGCTATGGCTGCAGCACCTCTGAGTGAAGCCTCGGGAGGCCAGCGCAGGCTTATATCCCGGACGGTGATTGAGACCCGACCAGGTGGGGCTTGATCCATTCAGGCCGACTGATTGACAGCCGGCCAGGTGCTGTCCTGTCCCCTTACACTCCTGCAGGTACAGAGGTTTCCCCCTTGCAGTAGGCCGGTGGTGTACCACCACATGAATATCATCCCAGGCTACTCAATCTTCCAGAATCACCATGGTGACCCTCTTCTATATTACATCCAAAACCAGTATATCACTTCTCAACTAACGAGGCAATAACTGCACACAGTACTCCCAGTGCAGCCTTACCAGGCTCCTGCACAATTGCAGTAGAAGCTCTCTGAACTTAAATCCCATCCTTCCAGCCCTGAAGGTCAAGGTCCCATTTGCCTTCTTGATCACTTTGTGTACCTGCAAACCCAATCTTTTAAGATTCATGCACAAGCACTCTCCGGACTCTGCACCACAGCGTGCTGCAATTTTTCACTATTTAAATAATGGGCCAATCTATTTTGCAGAGTGGATTCCATCACACTGACCAACATTGTATTCCATCTGCCAGATCCTTGCCCACTCACCTAACCTATCTATATCGCTTTTTGGTCTCTCTGTCCTCTGCTCAATTAGTTGTTCCACTCAACTTAGAATCATCAGTAAACTTAGATACATGTCATTTAGTCCCATCCTCCAAATCATTTATTTATATTGTGAACAGTTGTGAGTCCAGCACCATTTCGTGTAACACTCCACTAACCTCTGATTGCCAACAAGTGAAAACACCCACTTATCCCAACTCTCAGCCATCGTGCAGGATAGTCTTAAGGTTGAATCGGTGGTGAAACCATATGAAATTCCTACTGACCTGCTCCCATTTCATAACTCTCCAGACCATTTATCTATCCAATTTATTCTTAAAACTCAAGGTCGACCCTGCATTCACCACACCAGATGGCAGCTCATTCCACACTCTTACCACTCTCTGAGTGAAGAACTTCTTCCTAATGTTTGTCCCAAACCTTTCCCCTTTTGACTTAAAACTATGACCTCTCATATTTATCTCCCCCAATCTAAGTGGAAAAAGCCTACGCACCCACTCTGTCCACAACTAATCCTTGAACCATGCCAAGACATTACTGCCAATCTCACTTCTTTATTCTTAGACCATCTGCTTAATTGTAAATATCCTACCAGAGATGATATCCTCCCAGCATCCATTGTGTGAAGCCTCCATGGAATCTGACATGTTTCAATACTTCCGATTCTTCAAAACTCCAATGAGCATAGGCCCAACCTGCTCAATCATTCCTCAGAAGGGAATTGCTTCACCTCATCTTTACCAGAATGCCCCCAGAAAAAGAAAAATGCACCATGATACTGGAAAAAGTGAGGAAAGAGTGGAACTAGCTGGAAAGCTCTTTCAAAGATGGGCAGATGGGCAGAAGAACATGCCATTCTGCTGAAATATTCTATGGTTCTGTAATATTATTCTGTAAACAGTCTATTGCATTATCAAAGAGGTTAACCTATTTGCATGCATAGAGGTCTGTAGTATTGATTATGTGATATATTCAAATCCCACTACAGAACAGGGGGAATTACATTCAATTCAACAAATCAAGAACCTGAAAGCTCATGGTAACTGTGAAATAGCCAAATTGTGGTAAGGACTAATCTGGCTCATTAATGTCCCAAACAGTCTCTTGCCCGTATCCTGGCTGGTCTCAATGTGACTCCAGAGCCATATCATATCCTGCCCTCCGACATGATTAACTATTCCAAAACTTTAGGAAGGACTTAACAACTTGAAAGAAGGTGGGGAAGAGATTCAACAAAATTGCCTGGTGACTGAGAGTTGAGACTCCAATAGGCTGCAGAGGCTGGTAATCCCCTTGTGAGAGCAGTTAGGTCCAAGTGTAGATGGACAAGAGATGCATGGTATTGATTACCAATGTGAGCTGATTTAATGGGATTGGCTCAAGAACCAGAACTGATATTAGGATAAACCTTCAATGCAAATATACCAAGCGGAAAGTGTTGTCAGAAATGAGCAAGGAAGTGGAATGTTCTGCAACAATAGGCCAGTTAATGTTCAAGTGCAATCCTTCTCCAATATACTGTTTCATGTATAGTGGGTCCCAAGGGCATAGAAGGCCTGATTGATGAAATTCTGACTTTACACAAATTCTCCCAGACTGTTTTCAGGTACAGTCCTCGAATCTGTTCATCAGAAGACGATGAAGAGATCAGTGATAGAAAAATCCAGTGCCTTTTCCAAACTCTCCCTCAGGTAAGATCAAACCTTACAAACCTTGAGCCATCTCTTCTGACCACATGCTCTCTTTTATTAAATTGCCAATAATTTCCTTGTTGAATGGAAGATTAACTCCTGCATCCAGGCTACATTCAGACAAAGTGAAACACGCAAGTCTGCAGACTCTGTTACTGTATTAAGCACACCAAAATGTGCTGGTCTTTTCAGCATGAATAGGAGACAAAGATATATTGCCAACATTTCAGGCCTGAGCATAAAGGATGTGGTAAGAATTTATCATGTCTCTGCAAAAGGAGACAGAGAAAGAGAGACAACAGGGGAAGAAGTGACAGATGGGGGGGGGGAGGGGTGGCGAAGGTTGGGGTTAACAAAAACCAGAGAAGTCAATATTGACATGTGGTTAGAGTGTGTTGTTCCTCAGATTTATTGGTGGTCTCAGTCTGGCAGTGCATGAGATCATGGACAGACATGTCGGCAAGGGAATGGGGTGGGGAATTGAAATGGGTGGCCTCTGGGAGATCAATGCTATTACAGCAAATAGAGACAAGGTGCTCAACAGAGCAACCTCCTAGTCTCCAATGTAGGGGAGACCACAGAGGGAGCACCGGATGCAGTAGATGACCCCTGCAGATTCACAAGTGAAATGTTGCTTCACTTGGAAGGCCTGTTTGGGGCCCCGAATTTTGGTGAGGGAGGAGGTGTGGGTGCAAATGGAGCAGCTCCTGTGGTTACAGGGGTGCATGCCAAAGGGATGATTGGTGGGAGGGAGGAGTGGACAAGAGAGTCACGGAGGGAGCGGTCCCTGCAGAAAGCGGAGGGGGAGGAGAGGGGAATATGTGTCTAGTAGTGGGATCACATAATAGGTGGTGCAAATGGCAGAGGAGGATGTGTTGGATGCAGAAACTGGAGGGGTGATAGGAGAGGACAAGGGGAATCCTGTCCTTGCAGTGCATGGAGGAGGAGGAGGGGGCCAGGGCTGATGTACAAGTAACGGAGGTAATGGGTGAGTGCCAAGTTGATGGTGGTAGAGGGAAAGCCATGTTGTTTGAATAAGGAAGACATCTCTGATGATCTGGTATGGAAGTCCTCATCCTGGGTGAAGATGCGATGGAGACGGAGGAATTGAGAGAATGAAATGGAATCCTTTCAGGGGACAGGGTGGGAAGAGGAGTAATCGAGGTAGCTGTGGGAGTTGCTGGGTTTATAGAAGATATCTGTTGAGAGTTTGTCCCTTGAGATGGAGACAGAAAGATCGAGGAAAGGGGGAGTGTTGCAAGTGAATTTTGGATCAGGGTGGAAGTTGGCAGCAAAGTGGATGAAGTCAACAAGCTTATCATGGATACATGAGGCAGCACCAAAATACTAATTGTTGTAGTGGAGGAAGAGTTGAGGGGCCTTGCCTGTGTGAAGCTTGTAGCATGGATTGCTCCACGTAACCAACAAAAAGGTAGGCATAGCTGGGGCCCATATGGGTACCCATGGCTACACCATTTAACCTAGAGCTTGGGATAAGTAAAAAGAGAAATTATTGAGGGTGAGGACAAGTTCTGCCAGCTGGAGTAGGGTGGTGGTGGAGGGGGACTGGTTATTTCTATTGTCCAGAAAGAGACAAAGGACTTTGAGGCCTTCAGTATGGGTGATGGAGGTGTATAGGGATTGGATGTCCATGATAAATATGATGCAATAGAGTTCAGAGAATTAGAAGTTGTTGAAGTGATGTAGGGTGTGTGAAATTTCCAGGATGTAGGTGAGGAGGGACTGGACTAGGAGGGTCAAACAGAGTCAAGGTAAGCAGAGACCAATTCAGTAGGGCAGGAGCATGTGAACATGATGGGGTCTGCTGGAACAATTGGGTTTGTGGATTTTGGGTAGGTGGTAGAAACGGGCAGTACAGGATTGGGAAACAATAAGGTTGGAGGCCGTGCCAGGGAGGTGACCAAAATTGATGAGTTCAGAGATGGTGCTTGATACAGTGGTTTGATGGGTTTTCGTGGGGTCCCGTTGGAGGGGTAAGCAAGAAGAGGTATCTGAGACTTGTCATCTGGCTTCAGCCAGATAGAGGTCAGTGTGCCAGGCCACAACAGTGCTACCCTTGTCTGCGGGTTTGATGGTGAGGTTCAGATTGGTGAAGGGAGAGGGAAGAGCCAGGTGTTCCATGAAGGTGAGATTGGAATGAGTGAGGGGAATAATGGTTGTGGAAGTAAGCATGGGTCGGAGCCGACGGAAGAAGACTTCAGTATCATGGCGTATGCAGAACTCGTTAAAGTGTGGGCAAAGGGGGATGAAGTGGAGACCTTTACTGAGGACTGAACATACAGTCTCCAAGAGGGGAAGGTCAGAGGGGATGGTGAAGACCAGGGAGGGGTTGGGAAGGAAGTTCAATGGGGTGGAAGGTGTCGGGGAGGGGAGGACGATGGGTGGATCAGGAGGTGGAGAGTTGGAAAGGTCCAACAGAGGATGAGGAGAGTTGGGAAAGTCAGGAGGTGGAGAAAGAGAGGGCCGTGCACTCCCAGAGCCAGGGTGGGAGGCTCAGACCTGTAGACCACAGGGGCCAAGGTGGAAAGCCGTGTTTATAGCTCAGTTTTGTACATTGCCGAGATCAGGGTGAAAGTTCATGTTGGAGGCTCGATCCTATAGGTCGCCGGGGCCAAGGTGGAGACCTGCATCAGGAGCTCCATCCTGTGGATCAAGCTCTTATTGGTCACAACCCCAATCACCTAAGCTGACCTTCCTCGGTCTATTCTTTGCAAATCAGAAAACTTTTCAGGTGATAAAAGAATAAGCAAGTCGACCCAAAGTCCCAACACATTTCAAATGCTGCACTGGAGAACTCTTGCACATGCAGCTCCCTAGTGCAGCGGCATTTCCAAACACTCCATCAGCGCAAAGTAATAAAAGGAGATGGAACTGTAAGGAAAAAACCAACGCGGTTAGCTTAGTGGTTAGCGCAATGCTATTACAGCGCCAGCGACCTGGGTTCAAATCTGACGCTGTCTGTGAGGAGCCTGTACATTCTCCCCATGTCTGCGTGGGTTTCCTCTGGATGCTCCAACTTCCACCACCCATCAAAATGTACAGAAATTGTAGATTAATTGGGTTATTTGGCCTGCATAGGGTCATGCTGTTACTGAGTTGCATGTCTAAATTAAATTAAAAATTAAAATAATTCATTATAAGCAAAGAAACATGGTGTTATTGGAATTACCTAACTTTCAGCAAGGACTGGCTGTATTTTCTCGGGCTCACCATCCAGCTTTCAACCTTATTGATTAATAGATGGCGTTGAGCCAGCAGGAAACTCCATTTACAAACATGGCTTCCTCACCTCAAATTAAATGGCTGAATGCCCCAAGCAACAACTAAATTGTTTGTTGTGATGTGTACTGAGAAAGAGTGAAAAACTTTGTTTTATTTTTGTACTATTCAGGCACTTCAACCTCTACCTAGCATAGCTAATAGTGATAGAATAAAAAAATGTAGTGTTGCATGAATCAAAAGTGCAGGGTACAATGTTAAAGAGAAAAAGTACAATTAAACAGTGCAAGGTGTAGGCAGTCACTGCCATCGGCTGCTCTGCACATGTGGCAATCTCATTTTAGCCACTGTACTCGCAACAGCACGGCGAGGGCGTGTTAGTTGAATCGAGTACTTGCAGGGAGTAGACACCACTCTGTGGGCTCTCTGTCTCTTCCTTCCTTGCTTATCATGTTTGGTGGTGTTCAGTAAAGATTTTTATTTGGTTTACCTCACCCGCCGACTTGACTCATTATTAAGAATACAATAACGAACACAAGGTTTCATCTCATAGCAATGGAGGTTCTTACAAATGTTTGATCACTGCAGGAACGGAGCTGTCCTTGAATTGGGGGAAGGGGAAAGGAGAGAGTACAACTGGGGTAGGATGTGTCCACTAATATGCACGTAAACAACAAACAAAAATGCTGGTGAAACTCAGCTGGCCTTGCAGTGTCCATAGGGAGTAAAGATACATTGCCAACATTTTGGGCCAAAGCCCTTCTTCAAGGACACTGCGAGATCAGCTAAGTTCCTCCAGCATTTCTATGTGTTATTAGTACAATCACAGCATCTGCAGACTTTCATATTTGACTCCACTAATATGCTGGCTGCTTTCATGGGGCAAAAGGAGGTTGTTCTGTTTGGTGGCCGGAGCTGTGTCACAACATTGCAGTTTCCTGTGGTGTTGGGCAAAGCAGTTCCTGCACTGAGCTGTGATACATTGGGCAGGATACTTGATGTTGTTTTAATAATTCTTTTATGTGGTCATAGCAGCACAAAAACATGCCCTTTCGCCCAACATCTCTATGGTAACCATCAAGAATCATCATCAATATTAGTCCTATATAGTAGTTTGGTGTTTCAAGTGCTCATTCAGATTCTAAAAGTTGTGCAAATACCTTCTTCCTCCACCTTCTCAGGCAGTGTGCTCTGAATTACAATCTCTGAGTGAAAAAAACATCTCAAAACCCCTCTAACCCTCTTAATCCTCACATTAAAACTATGTCCTCCACTTTTAACTGTCTCCGTTTTGGGACCATGTTTCCCACTATCCATCTGGAATATATTTGGATAAACCTATCCAATCCCCCAATAGACCCTCTGCTTCAAAGTAAGCAAAATCGAAGCCTATTCTTATAACTGATGTTTGGACTGTTAGTGCTGTGAGATATTTCAAAGTCCATTACTTGAGTGAACATCATGAGGAGAGATCAGCAAAAATGAGCAAAAATTTGGTCACTGATGTAGACTTGGAGGAAAAATAAAACAGAGAAGAGCAGAGTTGGGATTTCAAAGGACACAGCTCTGTTATTGAAAGATGGTGGTGGTTCATTTCATTTTGGGGATCCAGAGGCCAGAATCACACAGAGATCTCATAGGGTGACAGAATTGGAGATTAGAGAGAAAGGGAGTGGAAGACCATGGAAGAATGACAAATAGAATTTTAAAATTAATGCATTGATATACTACAAACTATTGGGGTAATGGGAGAAACAGGACCTGGTGTGAGTAAAGACAACAGATCAACAACACATGTCGGAGCTGGTGACTAACCTATCTCTACTCTCCAGGCTACTGATAGGGTTATACATCCTATTTGCTTTAACATACAGTCCTCAATAAGATAAATACTCTCATTTCACTATTGCAATAACCCATAGACTGGGCTAGTTTAAAGGTATTGGTTCCTTTCCAGTGTCATAATGAGACCAGCTTGAATTGCTGTAAAGGAGACAATTTAACCTTTAAAAGTAGTTAATTAGGTTTAAAAATAAACAGAAATCTGACTACATCACCAACCAGGGAAGTTTTACAAAATGTTCCTTCATTCTGAGTCTGAGGGGGCAATATTGCCATCTAGTGACTAAGAGAGATAGGTTTTAATTCTACAGTAGAAATTGGTGTGTGCCACAATATCTCACATAACTTGGGATCACAGGACAGTTAATGCATGGAAAGAGGCAATTTGGCCCATTGACCATGTGCCAACCTGAAAAAAAGAAAAATCCTGTTAGCCCTACTTCACGCAGGCTTGCAAATTCCTTCCTTTCAGATGCTTATCCAGCAGCCTTTTGAATGGCATGATTGAATCCTCCTCCACTACTCATCCTGGCAGTGCTAACCACTCAATGGGCTGAATTATTTATCCTCAAATTGCTTTTTGTTCTTTTATCAGACACTTTCTTTCTGATTATTGACCTCTCTGCCATTGGTAACAGTTTCTCTCTATCTGCTCTGTCTATACCCTTTACATCACAATCAGATCCACTTACGACATCCATTCTAAGAAAACCAATAGCCCATTCTTCAGACTCTCCATATAATTGGTCCTTTACCCCGGAACAACTTTGGTCAACCTCTTCGGCATCTTCTTTAAACTTTTCACTCTAAGCCTGGTTCTCAGAACTTTCTATTGCTGTAGAAATAGGTGAGCAATATAGCCCAAAACACACTTTCTTATCACCAAGGGTCTCAATGGGTCAGGCAGCATTCATGGAATGAAATGGCCCGTCAACTTCTGTTGAGACAAAGGTGAGAAGGGGAAATAGTAAGCATAAAATGGGAGGGGTCTAGAGTTGATAGGATACTGGACAGAAGAAAGTGCAAGAACCTTCATTATACAGTATGTATGAGAGTGATAAAGAAAGCTTTTGTATCTAGGACACAAATGGGAATCGTGCTGCAAATACACAGGGGTGTGCATTAAAGAAAAATACCATTTACCACTTCAAGGTTTGTCAACACATTGGCTTCTGTTGTCTAGTCATTGTCTTGTAAAATTAATGGCTTAGCTTTGCGATATGCATTGTTCTCATGTTGGCATCTCATTGGATGTTGATTGCTGTGACATTTTGTTCAAGTTGTACCTCGTTTCATACTGACACCAACTGTCTCCAGTCCTTGGTTAGAGCCAATTGAGAGCAAATGCTCCTGACACATGGTGATGATGCCCCATTATTTAGCACAGTGCTTTACCAAATCATAGGTGAAGGAGAGGGGTTACTTCATCAATAAAATAGGGCTGAGAGAATATAAATGCAAACCAGCCAACAGAAATATTCAAGTTCAAGTTTATTGTCACATACTTATTGCTGTAGTGAAAAGCTTTGATTTGTATGCTTTAAACCCATACAAAAGACAAGAAATGAAACAATGCAGAATGCAGAGATTACAGAGAAAGATCAGTCAGAATATAGCAAAGCAACGTTATTTTACTCGTCGAGGTTCATTTAGGAGTCTGATAGCACCTGAGAAGCTAGAAGGAAACTGTCCTTGAATCGGGTGTCCATATTTCGCACATGTTTTAGAATGGAAATGTGCAAAAGGTCATCACACCTGCTTGAAGGGATAGTAGTTAGAGGTTCCTTTCTAAACAAACCTTGGATGGAATTGGAGGTTGAAAAACCAAAGCTTTGATCAGATCTTTTATTTATCCTCTGCACAACCAGTAACTTGTTGATACACCCAGCATTCACATTGTTACATTTTCAATAGGCTTTCCAATATAATCAAGTGAAAAGCCATCCAGAAAAATTGCTATCAGTACTACACTATTACAGACCGTAATAGAAAGTCCATGAGCTAGTTGAAGATATGAAGGAGAATCAGAATATAACTGCAAACAATTCATTAATTAGCATTCAATTAATTAGCAGCAATTTTGCCATAAGATGGCATTAGTGCACCATGTGCTGGATGGACACAAGCAACATCTAGTGGTGAGGCTTAAGTAATATAGTAGGTCAATCCAATCCAATGAGGTCAGAGTAATAGTGGAGGTTGGTTATTCAGATTGTTCACTCTGGAGTGTGGCATGGATCAGTTTTGGGTCCACTTGTTTGCCATCATTGTTAACGCCATGCTTATGCAGATGATCCCAAAATTGGTGGCATGTTGGATATTGAATAAGATTACCAAAGATAATAGTAGAATTTTGATGAACTTTGGATGTGGCCCAAGGAATGTCTAAGTGAAATGTTCCTCAGCTTGGTAGATGAAACCAAGGCAGGACCAATGGCAGAGAAACACAAATTTGCAGATGCTGGAATCTTGAGCAAACAGTAAGTTGTTGCAGGAATTGAGCGGGTCAGACAATATCAATGGTAGAAATGGTCAGTCAGTATTTCAAGTCTCATTAAAGATGGTTAAAAAAAAAGGTCCTCATTGGTCAGGGCATTGAGTACAGAAACTGGAACATCTTACATCTGTACAAGATGTTGGTGAGACTTCACTTAGAATATTATGTACAGGTCTGGTTACCCAGCTATTGGAAGGATATCATTAAGCTGGAAAGGGTACCAAAAACACATGAGGATGTTATAGGCTTGAGTTACAAGGAGAGGCTGGACAGGCTGGGACTCTTCTCCCTGGAGTGTGGGAGGCTAAGATAATACTTTATGGAATTTAAAAAGAGTTAGACGAAGTAAATAGCCATCATATTTTTCAAAGGATATTGCCATCAAAAACTAGAGGGCAAAGATTTAAGTTGAGAGAAAAAAGATTAAAAAGGGATTTGAGGAGCTAATGGTGTCAGAGGAAGTGGTAGAAGGGAACTAAAGCAACATTTAAAGGACATTTAGACAGGTCATTTTCAAAAGTTTTCTTTCCTCTCACATACCACCTCAAGTAATCCCTATGCCATAAATGGTCTGTGATTAGTAAGGGATTACTTAAGGTGGTATGTGAATTGAATGAAAAAGTTTGAAAACCATTGTTTTAATCATACATAAATGACTTATTATGTGCACAGCTTCATAACTCCAAAGGAAATGGACCAATGACAATCTTTCTCAAGCAAAATATTTCAGTGACAATTGGTTCTCAACCTTTCCTTCCCAGTCACATACCACCTTAAGCAATCCCTTATGTAATGCGCGTCGAAAGAACCAAAGACTTGTTGATCCAAACCAAGGCTTTTATTAATTAAAAGACTGGAGCATATCACAAGTAGGTCGACCAGTCCAGAATGACCTGGTCTGGCTAGGAGCAATCCTTTAAGACCTGCCAGTAGGTGTGGCTGCACTCTCAGCCAATCACAGTCATCCTACACTACCATCTGTACCTATGTACATATACACATTGGTGATAGAATCTGTACTATCACACCTTACTAATCACAGAGCACCTATAGCATAGGGATTACTTAAAGTGGTATGTGAGTGGAAAGTAAAAGTTTGATAACCACTGGTTTAAAGGGATGTGAGCTGAACTCACGCAAATGGGATCAATTTAGTTGGTATGACAAGTTGGGCCTGTATCTGTGCTGTAGAATATTACAACTTTATTGCTCTAAATCCAGAGCACATAAACTCAAGTGTTCAGCTGTTTTCTGTTCATGATCCATTCTCTCACTACAGCAGCTGGTTCACACATACAATGGAGAATAAGTATCTCCCATATCTCTTTGTGGAGCATATCATACAACAAAATGTTCTTCTGAACTATTGCTGTTATTGAAATAATGATGCACCTTTCGCAACACTGGGCAGAGATCTCTGTTCAAGACCAGAAAGGGATAATATCCCTATAAGTGGATTAACTGCAAAATAATATTAACTAATTATTGGAATTTGCATAGGGCCCTGAGGCATGAATGTCCTCAAGGCCCTCAAACTTGTCTGTTATTCAGGACTAATCTGATCTCCTTTGCCATCTCCACTTATGTATCTGAATCCCCAAAAACCTACTTATCAGAATCTTGAATCTACTCAATGGCTCAATTCTCTTTGGAGTAGAGAAATCAGAGATTTTGCAAACTTTCCTGAGAAACCCTTCCATTTGAGTGTCCTTAGATAGGGGAAACATTTAATAGCATTTATCCTGTCATCCAGTCTGACATCTGATACATTGCCTCTCATTTTTCTATGATCCAGACAATATTGAACCATTCTACTGAACCTTTCCTGATAAGACAAGTGGTGGAGAAACTCAGCAGGTCATGAAGAATCTATATTAAGTAAGGGTGAGCAATGTTTTGGGCCTGGGTCCTTGTCAGAAATAATAAGGAAGTCTGCAAAAGCTGGGATCGTTATATGTGATGAAGGACCCATGACTGAAACAATGGTTACCCTTTACTTTCTAGAGTGACCTGCTGAGTTTCTGCAGCATTTTAGTATATTGCACTCAACACCAGCATCTACAGATGATAAAACAAGCTGCTCATCCTACGAATCAACCTAGGGAATCTATACCTCAATGATTTCCTTATAGGAACCATCTTCCTACCATTAAAGAGACCAGAAGCATAAATAAGGGATGGTGAACTTGCTATATCATGCACATGGCTGCAAGGGTCTCAGAGACAAATTTTAATTTAATTTAGACATTCAGCACAGTAACAGGACATTTTGACCAACAAGTCTGTGCTGTCGAATTTACACCCAATTAACCTACAACCCCGGTATGTTTTGAATAATGGGAGGAAACCAGAGGCCCCTGGGTAAACCCTCACAGACCCGGGGAGACTGTGTGGGATATGAATCTAAGCCCTGATCGCTGACTGTGGCCCTTTTAAGATAAGGGCAATGAGGAATGGATAATACTCTTATCCATGAATAAAAATATATTTTTCCCTTTTTTCCATCATAAAAGTATCCAATTTGGATGATGCTGGAAAATGAGATGCTTTTGTGTAGGCATATGATTTGTGAAATATACTGCATGTTCCTTTCCATTTAATTAAAGGACCTTAATCTCTTGTGGTGCCCAAAAATTACTCTCACAAGATATTTAAATGGATGGATAGATATCAGTTCTTCATTGTGCCAAATCTCGTGATATGGTGAGAGTATCAGCCTGTGACTCAACACGGACAAGAAGAAAGAGATGACCGTGGGCTTCAGGAGGACCAGTAATGACCACCCTCCACTACACATGAACAACTCTGCAGTGGAGAGAGTGGAGAGCATTAAGTTCCTTGGAGTTCACTTAACTAGTGACCTATCCTGGACGCACAACATCTCCTCACTTGTCAGGAAGGCGCAACAGTGGCTCTACTTCCTGAGAAGACTGAAATGGACAAGGCTATGAACTGCAGTTATGTCAACCTTCTATGGAGTTTAGTCAACCTACTGCTGAAAATTAGATTTCAGGTCAATCCACAAGACAATAAGAGTGGCAGAGAGGATCACAGGAATCTCCCTCATCCCATTGATATGCTTACCGGGATTGTTGAGTGAGGAGGGTGGACAACATTTTTGAAGGCCCCTTCCACCCTGGACATAGCAACTTTCAGTTGCTCCCATCAAGAAAACAATACAGGAGGATCAGAGCCAGCACCACCAGGCAGAGGAACAGCTTCTTCCCACGGGCAGTGAGAATGCTGAACGACCAAAGGAACTGCTCACACTAACCAACCGAGACTCTGATATTTACAAAACAATAATTATTTATTTGTATATATGAACACTTGTCCTGCATATGTAATGTTGATCTGTATGTGCGTTGGTTGTGTGTCTGCATGTTTTGGACTGAGGACCAGAGAACACTGCTTCATCGGGCTGTTCTTGTGTAATAAAATAATAATAAATTGACTTGATTTGACTTGACATCCTTTTATCTGGTGGATTTTATGACATGAACATGATTCAGGAAAGCATTTCTGCGTAGTGCTCAGGGTGACACATTTTATCAACTGGATCCGTTCCCTTGATCGGATTCTGTACAGTAGCTATGCTGACTAACCCCATGGTTCATCAGGCATTTCATAGCAGCATCTAAAGAGTGCAGGATCCTGCCCACAACGCTGCCTAAAACCATTTAAACCCAATCAGCTGCTCATTTCTCTGATTCTCTGCTTATACAACAACTAGGGCGTGGAAAGCTCTTTAACCAACATAATAGCACACAGCAAAAATGGGAGAGGTTTGTATCAGAAGTTCCCCCCCAAAACACCAGGCGTCTGGTTCAGACAAGCACTCTTATCCTTTTGTGTTTTGGTGAAGTCCATTTCTCTGTAACAAACAGGAAACATATCAAAGCAATTTCCAGGAGCTGGTGCTTGTCCTCAGCAAGCACTGATACTTAATACAATGTTCGATTGATATCCAGCGACTGTCATTCAATTACCTTCAGCCGTTCAGGATGAAAGGAGACTCATCTGCTGAGATGTTTTACTGGTAGCTATTCAGCTTCTGAGGGGGATTAAATATATCGGAGGGAGCTCATGACAGTGTAAACTGTACAGGCTCTGTTGCAAGAAAAAGTCCAATGTGTATTCTCCAAGTATATAATTCATGATAGTTTTATAAAATATCTGCCTCATTTACCAATTAACTCTGAACTACCCATTGGGCCTGAGGAACGATGGTCAGAAACGAGGGATAGGTTTGTAACAAAATTTCAAACTGTCACAATCTTGTAGGACATTTTTTTAGCTATTAAAGGGAGGATCAGGGAGAACAGAGACACATCTTTCAGTCTTCCTCCATAGGGTCCTACTACCTGGCCATCCCAACAATGGCCCTGTGCAAGTTTAAAATGCCTGTAGAATGGATCATATGGCTCCCAACATGGCTCAGACTTCAAGGGATCCTGCAAAGCAATGACCGACACAGGGCAACAGAGCAGGAGAACATCAGACCATGGAGAAGATGAAGGCTGTGAGAGGATCCTGCAGAGTAGGAGACCACAGCAGCAGCAGACCAGCATGGCTGCTAGCGACGGGCTCCTGGGAATCAGGTATCGGCACCGGGAATCGTGAGGGAGGTGGTAGTGAGGAGGGCTTCAGAAGAGCCTCAGGCATTTACAGCTTTCTAATTACATCAGAGGTTCAGAACCGGGGCCAAGGAAGTTGACTTGGATACCTGGAGCTTGGATTCACTGCTGGAACAGACAGTGAAACTACACAGGTTATCAAATGCAGGAGGTGGCAGCATTGAGAGACATAGTGGGATCCACGGACACTTAATGGCTCTGAAGGGAACTCTTTTTTGCTTCTCTTTCTCATCTCAATAGTGGTGCTAGTCTAGTGGCACCTCTTGGTGTGTTTTCACAGGGCAAAGAAAGAAAACAAGTTTTGTGTATTTTGTTTCAATGAAGGAATCTTGAGTCTATTACATTTTTTGCTGTCAGATAAAATGGCAGATGCAAATATATGGTGGTGTAAAACTCACAGAAATAAAAAAAAGAAGCTGGAGGAACTCACCAGATCAAGCAGAATTCACAGAGAGAAATGATCAGTCTGGGTCAGGATCCCTTATTGAGACACTGTCAAAGAGTCCCACCCCAAAACATTGATTGACCATTTTCACACATGGATAATTCCTGGGTGTCAACATCTCCGAGGATCTGTACTGGAGCCCCTATGTTGATGCAATCAAAAAGAAGGCTCGCCAGCAACTATACTTTGTGAGGTCTCTGAGAAGAAATGGTATGTCACTGAAAATTCTTGAGAACTCCTGCAGGGGCAGAGCATTCTGGCTGTTATGGAGGTACCAACTCTCAGGACAAGAATAAACTCCAGGGGGTTGTTAACTCTGCCTGTGACATCACAGGCATCAGACCATTCCATCGAGAACATCCATAAGAGGCTTCTTAATAAGATGAGAGCATGAAAGATATTAGATTGGGTGGAGCATTTGCTGATAGGCAGGACACAAAGGGTGGAAATAAAGGGTTCTGGTTGGTTGCCGGTTACTAGTGGTGTTCCGCAGGGGTCAGTGATGGGGCCGCTCCATTTTATAATGTATATTGATGATGTAGATTGTGGATTGAATGGTTTTGTGGAAATGTTTGCACATGACACCAAGATAGGTGGTGGAGTAGGAAGGGCTGAAGAAACTGAAAGGTTGCAGAGAGACTTAGACAGTTTAGGAAAGTAGGCAAAGAAATGGCAGATGAGATACAATGCTGAGAAATGTATGGTTGTACATTTTGGAAGAGGAAATAAATAGGCAAATTATTATTTGAATGGGGAGAAAATTCAAATTTTTCAAGTGAAAAGGGATTTGGGGGTCCTTGTGCAGTTGGATCAGCAGTAAAGAAACCGAATGCTATGTTGGCATTAATTTCAAGGGGAATAGTGTACAAGAGTAAAGAGGTGTTGATGAGGCTCTATGGGGCACTGGTGAGACCTCATTTGGAGTAATAAGTGTTGGGCCCCTTATCATAACAGGGATGTAATAATGTTGGCGAAAATAGAGATTTACCAGGATGATTCCTGGAACGCAAGGGCAAACATATGAGGAATTTGTAGCGCCTCATTGTATTCAATGGAGTACAGAACAATGAGAGGGGATCTCATAGAAATATTCTGAATGCTAAAAGGATTGGACAGAGTAGATGTGACTAAGATGTTTCCCTTGGTGAGTGAACACAGGATAAGAGGGCACAGTCTTAGAATTAGAGAGTACCTATTTAAAATAGAGGTGAGAATAAATTTATTTAGCCAGAGGGTTGTATATGGAATTTGTTGCCACATACAGCTTTGGAGGCCCGATCATTGGAGGAGGTTAAGGGGGAGATTGATAGGTATCCAATCAGTCAAGGTATCAAGGAATATGGGGAAAAGGCTGGAATTTGGAACTAGATATGAGAACAATTTCGCTCAGGGTGAATTTATGGAGCAGACTCAATGGGCAAAATGGTCTACTTCTGTTCATTTTTCTTGTGATCTTATGATCTACATGAGATGGTGTCTTAAAAAGGCAGCCTCTTTCCTCAAAGACCCCCACCACCCAGGCCACACCCTCTTCACTCTGCTACCATGGGGGAAAAAAGCATAGGACCCAAAACATGAGCACTCAACAGCACAAAGGGCAGCTTCTTCCCCACTGCTGTCAGATTCCTGAACAATCAATTATGACTTTTACACAGCCGGTGAGAAGCAGAAAATTTGTGCAAATTTCCTGCTCCGCTAGCTGTGTAAAAAGGTCGTGACGGAAACTAGTCGCTAATTTCCATCCCGACATTTTTCCTCCAGGAGCCCTAGACATTTTTACGGATGGCCTGCAATCTAAATTGACCACAGGCACTCTGTAAGAAAATGGGCTAATTAATACAACAACCCTGGTGACAAACTATGACACGTTCAGTTTGCAATGGCAATATGGGAGTTTTATCTGCAGCAAACCAAGGAAATAGTTGACTTACATTAACCAAACGACCATAATGTCGGTGTTGAAATATTGGACTGTTCCCGAGACCCAGGAGCTCCTCTGCATCCATGCTGAGGAAGAAATTGACCTGCACCCGAGTGGAACTTCTAAGGATGCTCCCACATTTGAACAGATAGTGCCAAAAATGAAGGAAAAGGGGTAAATGCTGGATAAGGTCTGAGTATTGAGAGACACTTCCTCTTCTTTCCCAAAGAAATTTTGGACACAGGATAGTGACGTCAATTATGCTGTCGATGTAGTGATGCTGTGCATTGGACGTACATTGCATGCCCACGTGGACATCCACCCACGTCCACCCTCAGACAATCTCCACAATAGAGGAATTCAGTTTAAACCTGCCTCCTGTGTAAACGACCACTCCGGAGGTAAGTATGTAAACTTATTACGGGAGTTTATTGTTACTTCTGTATAAAAATCATAAATGAACCAAAGATACTGCCTTATTTTCCATGCATTATTATTTTTTATGTTTTCACAGTAAAGTCATGTATGTTTGCACTACGGTACTGCCACCAAACACCGAATTTCATGTCTTGTTCTTGACAATAAATTCTGATTCTTCTTGCCCTTGTTGAGTTCCTCCAGCTTCTCTTTGTTTACTTAAGAATCAAACATCTGCAATTTTTGTTTTTCTCATGGGTTTCTTCTGAGGAAGCTGAGAGTGTTAACACAGCCATTTTCACCTCGTTAGCCTAAAGTCCCACAAAGTGAACTAGCCAATGGAAATGTCATCATAATTAACTGATCACTCCCATGCTGAGAGAGCTTTAAAAAGCTGAAGTAGCTCAGAAGAGGTTGTGATAGCTGTATGAAAGCCATGGGTAGATGGGGAAATTATAAACTAGTGACTAATGGATTAACTTAAAACAAAGCCAGTTTCCAAAGTATGGGTGATGAGGAACATTTGTTAATAGTCAAGGATTTGCCTTGCTTACAGAAGTCAAAATGGGAGCAGGATTCAGCTAAACCATTCAGACTTGGATAACTTCCCAAAGGTCCCATTGCAGAGTCTCTTCCTGATGATCCTGACTCTTCCCTTCAGTTGAGGCATTGGTACATTTGCATTTGTTTCAATTGCTGCCCGATAAGACAGGAGCTAACTCTTCATTTGCACCCTTCCCAAGCTGGTCCACACTCTTAGAATCTGTGTGTAGATGTGGCTGAGAAATAAAGTATGCTGGGTCACCTGCGATGAGTGAAAGGTTGTTCCTTCACCACTACTAACATATGGTTCATGCTGTCATTTGCAAGAATACCAGGAATTACATTTTGCTTTGATAGATTATATTCAATCAAATGCCCAACTATGACAGCAAGGACTTGTGATTTTAAGACCAATAATTGTTTGTGATTGTAATAATTTATCTTTCCAATGATAACTGATGGACTTTCTACATATCAGAAGTAGTTGCTGGATTCCTATTGAAAATAGGGAAAGTGAATACCTTTAGATATTCCTGCCATTGACCAATGACTTTTGGCTTCTTGCTATTGCAAGTTACACTGCCTACTCAAATCATGTTTAAATTGATCATATATTTTCTGTTGAATGCCAGTCCAGTTCTATTTCTTCTTAAGAAACTAGTGCAACAATATAAACACTTTCATCAAGTCATGGGTCTGCAATAATAGTAAATCATTCCCAAAAACAAAGAGCACCTTGAAAGATATTGGTCTATTTACATTTTCATACCTCTAACTCTATGAAGGTGACTAAGGCTGCTTCAATGTTATATTATGGAGTTGGTGGTGATGAGTACTTTGCCCAAAATACATAGATGTTCCTTTCATTCACAATGACAATAGAAAGGCCTTATTAACCATTTGCAAACTTTTCTCCACGCTGCACTGATGGATTCTTGTTGATGTATCGGCTCTGCCCAACAACTTTGTTTCAAAGTCCAACCCCTTATTTGTGTTGAGAGTGAGGTACCTCTGACTGTCTTATCCAAAAACAGTTGTGCATAAGCTTAAGCTTGCAGCCAATTGGATTTTTATAAACCCTGGCTCCTGTCATTAGTAAGGAATTGTCAGAAAATTAGGTAGTAAGGTCACCACAAAATCCTACTGTTTTATCTGGTTTTGTTTTGCCCACTGTTCAGCTGTGAGCCAATTTGGCAAAAAACTTTCCAATTTATTGAACTCTTCTTCTGCATGGCTCTTTAATGAGTAAAGAATGGCCCAAAGTTTGGAAAAG
The DNA here is from genome assembly GCF_036971445.1 of Narcine bancroftii. NCBI lineage: Eukaryota > Metazoa > Chordata > Chondrichthyes > Torpediniformes > Narcinidae > Narcine > Narcine bancroftii. The sequence continues at coordinate 249,494,446 of NC_091470.1, read as the reverse complement.
GCTGGTTTTCCCCCAAGTTTTTATCCAAGTATGCATTTTAGATCCTCTGATTTTTGTTCAAGAATCTTAGAAGATGTTATAGCAGATCCCCGAATAATCAATGAACCAAAGACACAGCCTGACTTTTCATGCACTATTATTTTAATTTTTTTAGCAATGTTGTAAGATGATTATAAATGCTGCCACAAAACACCAAATTTCAAGACTTATTCATGCTAATAAATTCTGATTGTGTTCTGATTCCGATTTTAACAAATGTCGGTAGACATGACTTTTGCGCATCTGTGCTCAAAGTGAACAGAAACATCACCTTGTGTTTTGCTTTGGCAAGCCAATTCTTTCCCCACAGAGTCAGACATTTGGAACAGTCCATCACAGTCAGAGGGAGCTTGACACTCGGGCCACTGTCATGTACTATGCCTTAAATCAGTCCCAAGAGCATCACCTTTTCTCCTGAGATACTTGAGATTTACTAATTAATCCTTAATAAAGACAAAATTATCATCCCAAACAATGAACCCATACAATAATTTGCATTCAATTTGCATGAGCTCCAATGCTCATATTAAGCTGGCTAAACAAATTATGTTTTATAACCCCTGCAAGTTTGGTAATATTGTGCAGCTTCCTACTTGAGATGAGAAAGATGATGATTTGAGAGTTTATTATCATATACATAAGTACAATGTACGGGTGCATTGAAAATCTTGTTTGCTGCTGATACATTCTGTCCTGGTCCTGCATTAGGAAGGACATTTTTACCTGTTGCCTTTCATTTCTATCTGCATGTGGAAGTACACTTGTGTGGGGAATGACTGTTGGTACATTTATAACAATGACACAGAATACTTGTGACTGTGATGTCCCTGAATGTAAGCACACAAAATATAGAACAGTACAACACCAGAATGCTTCCTTTGGCCCACCATGTCTGTGCCAAACATGATGCTAAATTAAAGTAAATCTGGTCTGCCTGCACACGATCCAGACCCCCCACTTTTCGTGTATTAACTTGTCTATCCAAAAGCCTCTTAAATGCTTTGGGATGTGGGAGGAAACTGGAGTACCTGACAAGAATTGATGTGGTCACATGAAGAACATGCAAACTCCACACAGACACAGCATCCGAAGGCAGGATTGAACACAGGCTGCTGAAGTTTGGCATGAGATTGAACTGCTGTGAAGGAAATTTGTTTACAACTTTGTTTCTAGTAAGTAGATAAGAAATAAGAGCAGGAGTTGGCCATCCAGCCTGTTGAGCCTGGTCCACCATTCCATAAGATCATGGCTGATCTGATCTTTGACTCACCTCCACATACTTGCCTTTTCCCCATATCCCATAATTCCTTTTTTATGTAAAAATCTAACTGAACCTTAAATATGTTTAAGACGACAAACAAATCCAGATGAAGTAAATAAATCACTAATTTTAAGAAAACTCCTTCATCCTTAGAGGTATCTTTTCCTAAGATTTCCACAAATTTAATATTTCATCTAAAACATGATACCTTATTATTTATTCTAAAGAATGCCCACTTCTTGAACTGAGTGCAGAGGCTTGCTATTTCAGTCAGGGGAAGGAATAGTAATTCCTGTAGGGGCAGTGATTCTGGAGATGAACTTTAACAAACATTTAATAATTTCCAGTTCATTATTATGGATACCATCTTCCCAGTTAGAATACCCAGCTGCCGTGGTGTGATTCAAATCTGTGTCCATCATCTATCGACGTTTTAGTCTTCTGACCTTGTCTCTATGCTGCTGTAACTAAGGGTCAGTTTTGATTTTATGCTCAAGGCTCTGAAATGGGACTTGAACCCACAATCTTATGATTCAGAAGCTGATGTCACAGAAACAGACCTCTCAAACCATGGGTTTTTTTTTCTTCCTCAATTTGCTCAGTAAGCTGTGTCATATTCTTTAAGTGGATGGAGATTTTCCTTTTACTGATTTATCCATTTTGATCTACTCTATAAACTCTGGATTTACCTTACATATAGCATTTAATAATTTCATAGAGAAAAAAATTCCCAAGTTCCCAAGATCGTGTTATATGGCGAGCTCTCCACTGGCCACCGTGATAGAGGTGCACCAAAGAAGAGGTACAAGGACTGCCTAAAGAAATCTCTTGGTGCCTGCCACATTGACCACCACCAGTGGGCTGATATCGCCTCAAACCGTGCATCTTGGCGCCTCACAGTTCGGCGGGCAGCAACCTCCTTTGAAGAAGACCGCAGAGAAAAGACAAAGGAGGAAAAACCCAACACCCAACCCCAACCAACCAATTTTCCCCTGCAACCGCTGCAACTGTCTGCCTGTCCCACATCGGACTTGTCAGCCACAAACGAGCCTGCAGCTGACGTGGACATTTACCCCCTCCATAAATCTTCGTCCGCGAAGCCAAGCCAAAGAAGAGAGAAAAAATTACAGAACATTTTAAATTTCCTGCCAAATCCTTTTAGAAAAATAAAAGACACACTTGTTTGATGAGGACAACCTAAGCAGTTTGCCGCCAATGATGCCCCTTTTGCAGCTATGTTATCATACACAGCCCAGTGAAATGGTTGCCTAACCATCTGAGTCTTGTTAGGGCTTCGTTAGTACAGGTGTATTGTGTTTGGCTTCTTCTCTTTCCTCTTCGTAAAGTGCAAACCATGTTTTCTTGACAACCTTGTCGTAAATGAGAAGAAAAAAGTTACAAAGCAAGAAATCAGCTTTGAAAAGGCTATGCTGTAAGTTCTTGAAGGGGAAAACTGGCAAAGTCTTGGAGCGTGGGGCTAATGTGGCAACTCTGAAGAGATGATAGAAAACACAAAGGGCTAACGAGCCTCTCTCTGTGTCATGAGTGATTCTCTGAAACTTTTGAGAAGAGAGAAAATATAGCATGCTTTATCCCAAAGAAGGCCCAAGGGCTTATTTGAATGAATCTTGAACAAATATGAAATCAAAGCTAAGGAGATTAATCAATTTGTGTCAGTGTAATCAAATTTCATAAGGGGAATATTACTACATCAATTGCTGTCAAGTTTGATTTTATTAAGTCGGTTAATTCTATTCTCTTGCATTTTTTCTTGGTAAACAACTTTATCTCTTTGAAGAATGGTAGAACATTTGACAACCTCTTAACAGTAAAAAAAAAACCCTTCCTCTTCAAACAGGACTACTGACTTCTGACCCCATGCTCTATTAACCTTTTCAGACGTTGAAACTTCAGAGGTGTTTTTTGCTTCTGTTCAGATTTGAAGTTGTTTTTGGCTCCTTTGAACAAGTCAATTTAATCCCAGATTAGTCAGAGAATTCCAATGTGCTACATTGCAGAATGATTAAAAGAATCTATTGCAATAAAACATTAAATCTTTCACTTTATGTAAACACGTGCCAGATGTTCAAGATTCTGCAGGCAATTCCAGTTGCGTGTTTCCATTTTCTCACTCAGTTTTCACCAATGACAGATCAAAAGGTCTGATTGGTTGCAAGGTCTTTTGGGACATCAAGGTTATAAAAAGGCTACAAAAATATAAGACTTTCTGTCCATCACATCTTGGGGTACAGTCCTGGGAGCTTTGGTCACCTTGACAGTTTTTGCACATGGGCCTGATACTGAAAAAATTCCTTTTCATTTGAATTTAAAATTCCTGGCTGCTAATGTGAGATTTGAACTCGTGTTACAGAATCAATGGCTCAGATTTCTGGCTGTTAATCACTGCACTATTTCCCCTGCAGGAACAGAAGAGTGGAGTTGAGGTTGGAAATTCCAGTGCAGAGGAATGAGGCCGCCATTAATAACAGACTGGTCCACATTCAGCTTGCAAACTGCTTATGTCTACAGGTCTGAACCAAAGTGTGAATGGAATTCTAATATTCACCAATACAAGGATAAAACAGGGCCTCATAATTTAGTACACCCTGGATCTACCCTGTGCTTCCCATCTGATAATGTCTCTGTGAACAATCAACAGTCTCATCCTGAACTTTGTCTTAATCATGGAATATATGACGCAATAGGTGTAATTGTTGGAATATTCAGAAAATTCAGAAAGTAAAATAAAGTTTCTAATTTTAAAATGTAGACATACAGCATGATTACAGGCCTTCCAGCCCACTGGCCCAAGCCCCCAATTACATCAATTAACCTATAATCCCCATCCATTTTTGAAGGGTGGGAGGAAAGCGGAGCACCTGGAGGAAACCCACTCAGACAAGGAGAGAACACACAAACTCCTAACAGACAGCACTGGACTTGAACTCAGGTTGCTGGCACTGTAATAGTGTTGGGCTAACCGCTACACTAACCATGCCACAATGTCTATTTGTAGTCAAAAAATATTTTAACACTTAGAGAAATGTGCAGACTCCTGAAACGTGAAGGTTTTGGAGAGGGTGCAGAAGAGGTTCACCACAATGTTTTCTGGATGGAGACTATTCACTGAACAAGCTTGATTTGTTTTCTCTGTAGTGTCATAGGCTCAGGGGTGACCTGATAGCAGTACAGCTGGACCCCGATTTGCGATGGGGGTTCGGTTCCAAGACTCGCATCGTAAGTTGAAATGATCTTGTCGGGGAATAGGTGCACAGGTAGTATTCTGCCTTGTCCCTGCCAGGAGCTCGACGTCCCCAATTCTGTCAGGAGGTCAACACCCCCACTCCTGCCGGGAATGGGAGCCCGAGGTGATGCCAAGTAACTAGGGGCAGCGGCGTCACCTGGCAACCTATGTTGTGATTTTCAGCGCATGCACATAGTGCTGTGGCTCTTTCTCCTTCTTCAATCTCTCTCTCCCTCTCCAGCGACGGCAATCTGCGCATGCTTTCGCACTCTCTTCCTCCCCAACGACAGCAATCTTTTTCAAATCACCTTTTTTTAAAAAAACACACCGTTGGGTAATCGTCTGTCAAAACACATTTCCTTGACGTCACTACAAGGAAAGGAAAAGTAACCACGTCGATACAGATAGAACCCAACTTACCTTTATTCAAAACAGATTCATCGTATCTTTGAAATATCGTAAGTCGGAATCTCATAATTTGGAATCTATCTGTATATAAAATTATGAGAGGCACAAATAGAAAATAATATTCAACCCAGGGTAGAAATGGCGAATATTAGATGACAGAGGTTAAAGTGGGATAAGCTTTAAGGACATTTACATGGCAAGTATTTCACATTGAGTGGTTGGAGGATGTAAAACTCTGCCAGAGGAGGTAGTGGAAGAAAATATGATTGCAATGTTTAAGACAGATTCATGAGCAGGCAGGGAGCAGAGGGATACAGACCATGTGCAGGCAATAGGGATTAATTTAGATTGATACCACTGTCGGAACAGATTTTAGTGTGCTATACGTTTTGTTCTATGTTCTATATAGCTCAAAGATCTTCAGTAGCTTTGGCAGTCAATTTGATGATGCAATGCTTTGTTAAGAGTGCAAGGCATAGATGCAAGGATTTTCACACTTTTAAAGGACGCATGGTTGAAATCTGAGAAAGCAGAGATATTCAATTAAGGGAATTGTTTGCGATATAAACTAAATTTTTCAGTATGAAAATGTAAGACAAATCTTTTCTAAAAGTTCAAAGGTTAGATTCATTGTTAGAGTAAATACATGGCATCACATACAACCCTGAGATTTTTTTCCTGTGGGCCAGACAGAATTTCTACTTATCAGTAGTGCAAAAAAACTATTCTCAAGAAAAGATATGTTCTGAAAACAGAGAAATGTAAACAAACTGATTGTGAAATACAGAAAAGAATATTCAATAATAAATAACGTACAAAGTAAGAGTCCTTAAGAGTCTCTGATTGAATTTGTTATTTAGAAGTCTGATGGTAGAATGGTAGCAACTGTTCCTGAACCTGGTAGTATGAGTCTTGTGGCACTAATATCCCTTTCCTGATGGCAGCAGTGAGAACGGAGCATGTCCTGGGTGGTGTGAATCATTGATGATTGTGGCTGCTCTTCGACAGCGCCATTCCATGTAGACTTTCCTAATGGTGGGGAGAGTTTTGCCAGTGATGTACTAAACTGAGTCAATGACATTTTGCAGAACTTCCTGTTCAGAGGTATGGGTGCACCCTTACTAGGCTGTGATGCAGCCAGTCAGCACTGCCTTCTCCTGAGAATGGCATTAGTGTTTTGGGTCCAGGAAAGATCCTCCGAGATAGTGACTCACAAGAATTTAAATTTGCTCACCCTCTCCATGTCTGATACCCCAATAATCATTGGATTGTACACCTCTGGTTTTCCCTTCCTAAAGTCCACAATTAGCCTCTTACTTTTGGTGACATTAAGTGTGAGGTTGTGGTTGCCAGTCTCCCTCCTGAATGACAACTCATTGCTCCTTTTTATACAGCCCAAATTTGTAGATGGTGTACCAAGACACACAGTCATAGATGTAAAGCAAATAGAGCAGGGAGCTAAGAACACAGCCCTGTGGCACTCCAGTACTGATGGAGATTGTGGAAGAGATGTTTTTGCCAATCCGTACTGATTGGTGACTGGAGATGAAGAAATCCAGGATCCAATTACAGAGTGGGGTATTGAGGTCCAGGTCTTGGGGTTTGCTGATCAGTTTTGTGGGGATGATAATGTCGAATGCCAAATTGTAGTCAAAAAAGAACCTACCGATGTATGTTTTATGTACAGTAAGAAAGATGGCATCTGTCGTAGTCGTAATGCTGCAGTAGGGAAAATAGAAGGGTTCTATGACAGAGTTTGTCTGAGAGAAAACACCTGGATTTTTGAAAAGCAGCCAAAGAAACTCAGTCATGAAAAATTGATGCCTTCTCTGGTACTTCTAAACCTTTTAGGTGATTTTGCTACAATTGGACATAGCTGCCCTTCAACTGTCTGTCATTCCCACAGAATCTTACCTTCATGAGGGCCCTTTTATGAAATGCTGCTATTTAATGCCAGTTAAAGAAAATATATGTTATATGTAAAGGCAAAATATGTGAACTGAGGAAAAGGACCCTATGGCAATGGTAGGAAAGATAAGTAAATGAACAATGTCCTTTGTCATTTTCCTTTGCTGGGTTTAACTACATGAGGTTAATACAAGCATAGGTTTTCCTGAATGGCTGAAAAATTAGTATTCTTGACACCATATATTTGTGTTTTCTTGGCGCTCTGGCCACTTATCACTGTGGAGATATAATTAGTTGTGAGAGTTAAGGAAATAAACAATTAACAGCAGTCAGCTTGTACCCTCTTTTGATAATTGAGTGCGGAAAAAAAAATGAAAGTGGTGGACAGAAAAAATATTGAATTCAATAGATGAGTGATTGCTGGCTTGTCTGAAGCATCGAACATATCATTCAAGCACTGGACTGTTCTCTTCAGTTGGGGAGAGAGAAAAAAAAAACAATAGGGGAGCATGTCCATTTGTTTCTTGGTTCAAATAAAACCTGCTGCTATTTTTCTGACCATCCACGAATACTGATCCTTCAGGATTAGAGCTGTGGACAATATCGACTCCTTTTAGCATTTACCCTGGTCAGATTATTAAATATTGGACCGCTCAGTTAAAGGGTCAAGTTTTCTTTTATTGTCACAGAATAATACATTAAAAATGCAATACACATGATCACTTCAACTTTTGTCTGCCATAAGGCAAAGAGTTACCCTGAACATTGCCCAGTGCCCCTAATAATAGGAGAAAGAGAAGCAAAAGTGAGTCCCTTCTGAGACATTGAGTGGCCGTGAATTTACCTCTGGCACTCCCGCTGATCTGAAGCTCCACATTTCAAAACCTGAGCTCAAAATCCATACCTCCTATGTGATCGGCACCCGAGGCCCTTTCTTTTTCCCTCAGCTCCCTCTCGAATTCAGGTTCTGATATGGGGATGATTGGTTCTGACTATGTGGATCTTTCGAGCGTGCCGCCAGCACCCTCAGATTGGCAGCAGCCGCAGCCTGTATGGGTCCTGCATGACCCTTGCTGGCTCATTGCCGTGGTCACCTTCCTGTAGATTTGTCTCCCAGGCTTCTCCTTTACCACGGGAGATGTTCTCCAACTTCTGGTGCCCTACACTTGTCTGCTGCTTCCATCAGAGTCTGGGATTCCTCGTGGTGCACTGCCCAGAACAAGTGTCCCAGTCTTGGAGACATACCCCGTGGCTGCAGGATTTAAAAAAAAAACAGTTTGCTCCTTCAGCAGATTGTTTAAAGCCTATACAGAGCCATCGGTATCGCGACTGGGCAGTAGGACCCTGCAGAGCAACATTGTTTCTCTGCTCCCCACTCTCCCTGGTCTACACCAGCGGCAATGCTGCTGAAGCAGCAGCTCCAGCAGTGGCACCATTTTTTTTTAAATACCTTCTTTGGTTGTATTTAAACATACCTGCAGTACTTATTGGGCAATCATTTGCTGTCTGCCTGAAACGTTGGTTATACTTTATTTTTTATTTTTATTTTTCACACTATGAACCATACTGACACACAAACATTTCCCTCTTGAATATACACAGTGTCATTTTCTCCCCTTTTCCCCCCTCCCTTCCCTCCCTCCTCCAGCCCCCCTCCCCACCCATTCAACGTTCAACATATAAGATACATTAAGCCCATTAAACAATGTCATCACACAATGAAAACAAACAAGAAATTTGTGTCATCTACTTTTACATACTGGGTCAGTTCATTTCATCTTCTTCTCCTTCTGTCATTTAAGGTGGTGGAGATCCGCGGTAGGACATCTCTGTTGTGTTCCATGTACAGATCCCAAATTTGTTTGAATACTGTGATGTTATTTCTTAAATTATATGTTATTTTTTCCAATGGAATACATTTATTCATTTCCATGTACCATTGCTGTATTCTCAGGCTATCTTCTAATTTCCAGGTTGACATAATACATTTTTTTGCTACAGCTAAGGCTATCATAGTAAATCTTTTTTGTGCTCCATCCAAATATTATACTTGACTTCATATGGATGCTGCGTGACCTGCTGAGTTTCACTTTTGGGCATTGAATGTGACTGGGGAGTTCAGGGCTGTGGGTAACAAGCGCAGAAGAGTAGTCGAGGCCTGCATAGATCACCCATGATCAGAATGAATGGCGGACAGACAATGGAGAGCCTACTCCTCCTCCTACTTTCTCATATTCTGGAGTTTTTGTGAGCCTACAGAACAGTACAATCTCTGTGCCAAACCCTGCGCCAACATATCCCCTGTATTTTCTGGAAGTGCCTCTTTGTGGTGTCCGTAAGACCAATAAAAGTTAATAAACTTTGTGTATTATGTACATGACCACAAAGGAATCTTGTGTCTATCTAGAAGCCTCTTAACTGCCTGGTTCCACCCCTACACCTGGCAGCCCATTCCAAGCACCGACCACTCTGTGGCCCACACATCTCCTTTAAACACCCCCCCCCACCTCAAATTCATTCCTCCACTATTTGACATTTTTGCCTTGAGAAAAAGATTCTGACTGTCTACCCTACCTAGACCTCTCATTTGTTTATAAATCTCTGTAAAGTCTACTCTCAGTCTCTGATTTTTCACCTTCCAATTTTATAATTCTACCGAACTTACCCTAAATGCACAACTAAACCAACTGCTGGAAGTTGGGACTAGAAGGCAGAAGTCTGAATAACTTGTCAGTGATGCCATTAATGGTCTTGCAAAACAGCATCCCCACCCGAGCCAGGAAACTTTAGAGCAGGGGCAGGCAACCTTCTACAATGCATGAGCCAAATGCTTGAACGGCAGGCTATACTGATGCTACCGTAAATGAAATAAACGCTGAAACACAGACATTATGCAATTGGAGTTTTCAAATGTCTCTGCTTGAAGTATTTAATCTACAATGTATGAACATAATCGACAATAATTTATCAAAAAACAATCCACAGAAAAAGTTCAAGCAACGAGATCAACCGTGAAGACAGAGAACCAAATAAAACTTGATTCTGATAATCTCATATCATAGTGAATTTTTTTAAAACTTAGAATTGCATTACGAAATACTCATGACGTATATATAAAAATAAAATTTAAAACTCTCATTCTATCGTTGAGTATAAATGAGAGGACACGACTAGATTTTCACCTGGATGGCGTCTCTTCAAAGGCGTATGGAGTGTAATGACATATAAAACAAATAAAATCAAATAGATAATTAACTGAATTTAAAAATGATATAAACTGAGGAAACACAAATAAAAAATCTGAAATCTCACTTTGACTTGATTTAAAGTACAACGGGTGTGAACCTTCTGAAAAAACTAAGAGAAAAACGAGTTCTGACGAAGAATGAGCACTAAGCAACTATTCAAGTCCCGAATGCCGCAACCATGAATATGTGATTGCCTCAGGGCGACATCTATTAACTTTTTGGGTATTTGCTGTTTACTCAATTTTTTTATAGGTGACGATATTGTTGGTCCTTTTCAGTTCCACATCTATTTTTCAACATTTAACAATATTCTTCCATTTTGCTTTTCTTGGGTTTTATTTTGCATTTCTTGCATGGGTGGACTGGGTGCACGTGGTTGTGGGCTGGATAAATTTGGATCACAGGCCAGATTGCCCACCCCTGCTTTAGAATCTATGGAGTCTTATTTCTCCTCGGGTAAATGATCCTTAACGATTTTTTTCATAGTCAGTTTTCCTTGCTGTTTCTCTTTGCTTCCTCTCTTGCTCCAACCTGTAGCTTGACCAAAATTCACTTCATTGACTGAACCATTTTGTGCTGTTCTAAAAAGGATGTGTTAACTTCCACAGGAATGCAATTTTCTAAATTTGTTTATCTCCAAGATTCCCATGGGATATGGGCATCAGCAGCTGGGCATCATTTATTGCTCATCAGTAATCAGCCTCTTAAACCTTTTTAGAAAGCAATTAAGGGTCATGAACTTTGTTGAGGGTCTGGAGTCATATTTATGCCAAATTTGGAAAGTACTTTCGTGAAATGAATGGGTTTTTAAACAACAATCCACTTGTTTCATGCACACTATTTTTTTGAGTTCCAGATTGGTTTATTTGCTACACTTTAAATGTTTTAGCTATGTGGTGAGATTTGAATTTATGTTTACAGATTAATAGCCCACATCTTTGGAATAGCTATCTTCTTGTTTAACCACTGTGCTACTAAATCCCACCAAAGCAGCACTACGAACAATTCTAACTGTGACATAACCACCACATTAGCCCTTTGTGTTATTGGTTGTATGCACTTGTGATTTGTGTGTCCATAAAAATATGTGTATTTGCGTAAGTGTGGTTGTGTTTCTGTGTGCGAGCAAGTTTGTGCGTGCTTGGGCGCTTGCATGCGTTTATGAGTGTCCTTGTGTTTGCATTTGAGTTTATGTGTGTGCACATGTATGTGTGTCTGTGTTTGGCAAGGATAGGAAATTCTGAGATACCAGTCTTACTTGAACAAATAATTTCACTCAATTAACCAAAAGTGTCACCCTACCACAATTTGAAATTTAGTTAATTGGAACAAGGTTCACGGTGATACTAAGGAAGCTATCAGCGGGCTTGGACATCCGATGCTCAAGTCAAGTCATGTCACCGTCGATCATACCATAACTACTAATGCCACACGGTAACGATGAAATAACATTTCTCCAGGACTTGTCTTATATTTGTTTTGATGCATAAATACCTCGCGCGCGCACACACACACACACACACACACACACACACACACACACACACACACACACTTATTTATTTATTCATTCATCCATCCGTCTACTTAATTATTTATTGGTTTGTTTGTTTATTTATATAATGAAAGATTTTTATTTCTGCCTAATTCACACAACAGAAGCTGAGCTGCAGGTACCTAGTCAAAGAATACAATCAAAAATTTATGCTTTGATTGAATAAACAAAGACCTTATATTTAAGGCACATCTATCTTCTCAATATCTTCTGAAATGCATTGCAGGAAAAATAGCAGCTGATTTCGATATATTAAGCTCTCACATACACTGATGGTGATCAACTATTGAGAGCAAAAATGTTGACCATCTGGATAGAGAACTATGGCTTCTTATATCAGTTTAACAGGCTAAAAAATACACCAGTTGAACATTCTGCTTAAGTGATGGGATTTTATATAACACAACACTCCCATTGTACTATACTGGAGCATCAGTCCAGATATTGCCTTCACAACTCTAGGATGGGTCTGGAACCCAGAATATCCCAGCACAGGAGTATGAGGTGTTCTCTATGGCAGTGGTGCTTGAGATACATTTTGCAATTGATGTTGTCCTACCAGCTGCTCAGAGGGGAAGTGGCCAAGTAAATTTTCCAGTGCTTACCATTCAAAAATGTTGGGAGAGAATTTGACTTACATAGTTTGGCAAAGGGATGAGGGCAGAAAATTCAACCGCTCTTTGAAAAAAATACAAGGATAGATTGCTCTTATTCTGAGCCAAGTGCAGAGTCATTGGCTGCACCCAAATCCCAGTATTGGATCAAAGGAAATCACCAACAAATTCCTTGCTTTATAGTTACTTCCAATCAATGGGATGAGGCTGATGTCATTCTCTTCTCTGCTCTTCTCTGGGTGGCTGTCAGCAGCATTCCAGCCTCATTTCTGTGACTTGAGGATAAAATATCCAGGCTAACCCTTCAGTGCTTCAGAGAGAATGCTGGAATGATTTTGTTTTTTCAAATAAAAATATTATCAAATCAGGCCACTTTTCTCAAGGCTGGTGAGCTAGGTACCATCTCTTTGAGAGAGAAACAGGATTAACCTTCCAGGTCAATAACTTACCATCAGAAATTTCTTTCAAGTAAAGGAAAAGTGAAGAGGAGGAGGAGGAAGGAGGAGGAAGAGGGGGAAGAAGGAGGAGGGAGGAAGGAGGAGGAAGAGGGGGAAGAAGGAGGAGGAGGAAGAGGAGGAGGGGAGGAGGAGATAGAAGAGGTGGAGGGAGGAGGAGGTGGAGGAGGAGGAGGGTGGGAGGAAGAGGAGGAAGGGAAGGAGGAGGGGGGAGGAGGAAGGAGGAAGGAGGAGGAAGAGGAGGAGGGGAAGGAGGAGGGGAGGAGGAAGGAGGAAGGAGGAGGAAGAGGAGGAGGAGGAAGGAGGAAGGGAGGAGGGGAGGAGGAGATAGAGGAGGTGGAGGGAGGAGGAGGAGGGTGGGAGGAAGAGGAGGAGGGGAAGGAGGAGGGGAGGAGGAAGGAGGAAGGAGGAGGAAGAGGAGGAGGAGGAAGGAGGAAGGGAGGAGGGGAGGAGGAGATAGAGGAGGTGGAGGGAGGAGGAGGAGGGTGGGAGGAAGAGGAGGAGGAGGGGGAGGAGGAAGGAGGAAGGAGGAGGAAGAGGAGGAGGAGGAAGGAGGAAGGGAGGAGGGGAGGAGGAGATAGAGGAGGTGGAGGGAGGAGGAGGAGGGTGGGAGGAAGAGGAGGAGGGGAAGGAGGAGGGGGGAGGAGGAAGGAGGAAGGAGGAGGAAGAGAAGGAGGGGAAGGAGGAGGGGGAGGAGGAAGGAGGAAGGAGGAGGAAGAGGAGGAGGAGGAAGGAGGAAGGGAGGAGGGGAGGAGGAGGAGATAGAGGAGGTGGAGGAGGGTGGGAGGAAGAGGAGGACGAGGAAGGAGGAGGAAGAGGAGGAGGAGGAGGAAAAGTAATACAAGAAAAAGCCAAGGTCTCTGCTAAAGGTAAAGGGAAAAAAAACTAATAAAACGAGAAGACATTGAATATTCTAATGCAGACTGGTTGAGAGAACTGAGAGGAGATTTAAAAAGTATGAATAAACAGATTAAAAAATATTTTGCTATTGTGAATAAGATGCAAGTTACTTTGGACAAAATGGATGAAAGAATCAAAAATGTGGAAAATGTAGTGGAAGATGTCGAGGATAGAGTGGGAAAAGTGGAACATGAAACACATGGAGTATAAAAGAAAAAAAACTTTGGGATAAGGTGGATATATTAGAGAACTTTAGTAGAAGAGAAAACATTAAGATTCTTGGCCTCAAGGAGGACGTTGAAAGTCAAGACCCAATTAGTTTTTTTTTTCAAGATTGGATACCAGAAATTTAGGGTGCGGAAAAATTTGTGAAACTTATTGAAACTGAGAGGACACATAGAGGTCTCAGACCACCACCATGGCCAGTCCAAAATCCACGTTCTGTACCGATTAAATGTCTAAGATATCAAGAGAGAGAGAAGATACTAACTGCAGTGGCAGCGGGAGCAAAAGAAAGAAATGGTTTGACTATCAAGGATCTAGAGCAGGGGTGTCAAACTCAAATTCACGGAGGGCCAAATTTAAAAACTTGGACTAAGTCGAGGGCCGAACTAAATATTTATTGAAAATTTTCAACAACATCTGCATGTTTTCTCTTCTTTCAACATATGTAATGTTAAACTTTTTCTTATTAAAATAAATGTTTAATAATAGTTTTGGATAAACTCTTTCCAGAAGCATTAACAAATGAGAAATAAAATATTCAATAAATAATATTTCTCTATAGAGGATTTGTCAAATGTTGCTAGTGTGCTGTCGAATAGTAAAATCTGAGGGCTATTGAGAATGTGGGAGAATAACATGATTCCTGAAACAATCAAATGGGTGACTGATTGTGGGCATGAACTCTAGCAGGGTTATTTGCCATGCCCTTTTTCCATTGGTACAGATATCCTTTGATTTACACACTTTTCAAGTTTTATGCCTAATGAGCTTGTATCCAGGTGCAGGACCATTTTTAACCAGGAATATATTTATCACTGTGACATGAAACTATTGGAAGATCGTTTTATCCTGAGATTAAAGTTCATAATCCTTACTCAGGCCTGTGTGCGGGAGGGCGGGGTTTGCGGGCGATCGGGTTGGACAACGACAGTACGGGGGCATCGGCTCTCGCTGCAGGGCGGCATCTCGGCAGATCAGCGGCCCCGTCACCGTGAGTCACGGGTCGGCCTGCGGCAGGGAGGGGGAGTGGGTAACGGTCCTGGCGAGGTCAGGCCCCCCCTGAGTTTCTGCTGGACCCCCCTTGACCTGCTAAGTTTCTCCCGGAACCCCCTTGACCTGCTGAGTTTCTCCCGGACCTCCCTTGACCTGCTGAGTTTCTCCCGGACCCCCCTTGACCTGCTGAGTTTCTCCCAGACCCCCTCCCCTTGACCTTCTGAGTTTCTCCCGGACCCCTCCTCCTTGACCTGCTGAGTTTCTCTCGGACCCCCCTTTGACCTGCTGAGTTTTTCCTGGATCCCCCTTTGACCTGCTGAGTTTCTCCCGGACCCCCTTTGACCTGCTGAGTTTCTCCCTTCTGGTGTTTTTACGAGAACCACAGACTTTCGCTCATACATTGATGAGAGGGATCAAGGGCCACACCTTGTCAGGTACCTCTCTGCTGGATAAAGGATACGGTTTAACCCGCTGAATTTCTCCATTGTTGGGTTTTCACGAGGTAGAGTCAAAGGGCCGAAGGGCCTGTTTCTGATCTGTAATGTTCTATGGACCCTGCTCTTCTTTCCGTGCCGGTGTCCCAGGACCTTTCCAGGGCAATCTCCGCGCTCAGGACCGCGCTGGGATCCCGGTCAGCGGTGGAGGAGCAGGTGAGCGCGGCTAATCCCGATCCAGCCCACGCCACTCCCAAGACTGGCGGGGGGTTCCACCCTACCTGCCCGACCAGCCTCGCTCTCCATATGTACTCCGGGCACCCGCCGCTGGTCCGGTGGGAAGGCGCAGGGCGGCCGGCGGCCGGCGCCCCCATCGCCCGGCGGGGAGCCCCAATCTTCCCTCTGGCGTCCCGACTCCATCTGCAGCTCCAAGAAACGCTGTGCCACTGGGGTTCTGGGCGCTGGGAAGCGGCCTTGGCTTCCCCTGACACCGGCCAGGCCGCGCTTCGGTGGGGGGGTGGGCGGGGGGACACGACAGCGTGTTTATAAAACCACCCACCACTACTTTTCAAGGACCAGTATTTTTCTCTCTCTCTCTCACCCTGGGACACAGCGGTTACTGTGCATGCGCTATACTGGCGCGGCGGCCAGCGGGCACCTCTAATACATTTTTGGTATGATCTTGTGGGCCAAATATAATTATATCGCAGGCCAAATTTGGCCCGCGGGCCAGAGTTTGACATGCGTGATCTAGAGTATTGTTTTACCGAGACATAAATCCAGAATTATTGAAGTGAAGGAAAGAGTTTAACCCAGTTAAAAACTCTCTTTAGAAAAAAGGTACAGATTTATACTGCGTCATCCAGCTACTTTAAAGCTTTTTCTGCTGGACGGTGGAAGAAGATTTTAACAGACTGTGATCAGGCAGAAGAGTTCATTGAAACAATGGAGATTGTTAAACCGGATTTAATTTAATACAATATTGTTTCTTTTGGTTTATTAAAATATTATTTTTCTATATGAAAGAATGATTAACAAATATATAGTGATAAGCCTGGGGGGGGGGGGGGGGGGAGGGGGTTGGGGTAATGGGAAGCTGACTACTATCGAGTCATGTGTGTTTAACCCGTAAAATGGAAGGATAGCATTGTGAGTTGCTTAAACAACGCTAATAGGGGGGGATTCTTGTAGTTTGTATAACTTTATGTGTTACGTACAGTCTATTAATGGTGCCTTAACTCCATTCTTTTTATCTTTTTTTCTTCTTTTCTGTTTGGACTGCTGGAAGGTGTTTGCTCTACCACGGAGGATAAAATTTGAGCCATTTATTGGAGGAGACACATGGATGAGGTGAAGGGGGAGAACAAGTACATGTTGTGAAATACCTCTGTAGAGATGAAAAATGCAGTGAAACACATAAATTTTAATGTTAATGGGCTAAATGGGCCAGTGATAATAAAATTTTCTGCTATTTTCAAATAAGTGTATATCTCAGGGATAAACTGGGCCCAACAATGTTTTTACCAAATTGTAGTGACTTTGAGATGCTAATTCGAAAGGGAAGTACAAAGAAATTTACTTCAGCAATGTATCTCTTAGTTCCAATGGGAACCCCCAAACAGGGGGCTCACAAGTCCAAGCAGAGATGTGAATTAGACTTAAATAGAAGAACTGACAATCAAATCTGGTCTGATTTATGTCAGGATAGTATGACTAACACGATCAATGTAAGATATAGATTAGTACCATATGATTTTTTGCATCAATTATATCCCACACCACAGAGATTAAACAAATTAAATTTAAATCTTTCAGATTGTTGTTTTAGATGTGGCAAGGAGGTAGTAACTTTATTTTTACATTCAACTTGGTCATGACCCTTTTGGATAAATTTAGGGAATTTTTTGAGAGAAATGTATAAAAATTCATTAACTCAGAATCATTTTTACTAGGGAACATTACAGGGATAAAAAATACAAACAAAAAAACTGTCCAAATATCAAATAGCATTTATTAAAATTCTGCTGACAATGGCCAGAAAATGTATAGATGTTACATGGAAGTTTGATTCACATCTAGGCCTGGTACATTGGAACATAGAGATACATAGTTGTATTTTTATGGAGAAGATTACCTACAGCTTAAGAAATAAGTATGACATATTTTTACAAATTTGACAACCGTATTAACAAAACTCAGGCGTAAATCTTTAGATGCGTTCTTCCCATTCCTCAAGACCAGCACTGATCTTCTCCAAAGAACATAAAGTAGAATATGAATTTGTGATCCGTGGAGTGTGTGTCACTTTTCAGTGATCCAATCCAGTTTCTTTTTATTTCTTTGCTATCTTCTTATCTTTTTCTTCCTTTACCATACATTCATTCATTTATTTCTTTATTCTTTGGGGTCCTTTTGGGGGGTAGGAGTTGGGGGGACTAAGTTAATACCATCATGAAGTAAATATTGAATGTACTTTTGTACTTGTATTTTTCACTTTGTAATTGACTCCATATTTGGTAAAAAAAAACCTTTAAATAAAAAAATAAATAAATAAATAGATAATTTTACCAAGTAAAGGAAAAGCAGAGAAATTGATATGTGGTGCGGTGACCAATATTTATTCTCAAAGATAAAGTCAAGAGCAGATGATCTGGTCAATGTCACATCACTATTTCTGCGAGCTTGCACATATTAGCTATTGTTTATATCTTATTACAGAATATTATAAAAGCTACACCTCAAAACTACATTGCTCTGGAATGTTCTCACCTGGGGATTTAGTTTCCTATTTCCATTGGAGGTAGAAAGAGGCCATTTTGGCCCATTGAGTCTATTTGGCTCAGAGAGCAGTAGCATGCCCCAATTATTTTCCAGGTAGCCTATTTTCTCTACATTTCCCTCAACTCCCCCAGATTCCATTGCCCTCCTCACGCCAGGACAACTTACAACAGCCAATTAATCTAAAAACCTGCACGCCATTGGGATATGAGAGAAAACTGGGATACGCTGAGGACACCCAGGCAATCATGGGTTGCAAATTTGATACAGACAGAGGCAAAGGTCGGGATTGAACCCAGGTCCACGGAGCTGTCAGGCTGCGACTCTACTGGCTGCTTCCCTGTGCTGCCCCATTTATCATCATTCTCTGCCATTTTGATAGCTCCATAGGTGGGGGTCTAGGAATAAAAATTATTAAAAACAATAAAAATGTTCTGCAATTATCAGCTGGGAAAGTGCAATACAGGGATTTATTTCACTGGAGGATAATAAACAGCATCGCAATTATAATCTACAAGGTACATCCAGGTATGAGTTTTCATGGTTCATTAGGCAACCCACAGCAATTTTTCAGTTATTTTATTTTCCATGTTCAGCTGACAAGTTTTGTCATCAGTTGATGAATCACTGCTCTTTTTTTTTAATCTTCAACTTACTGGCAGCAGCAATACCAAATATATAATACTAGCACCTTTTTCACTGCCACCTTTTTGCAGGAATTAACTGGTTAAGGGTCCAGTGGAAAAGGAAAACAAACAGCACGTCGGTGACTGACGGCCTCTTCCCCTACTCATACCCCTGTCATCAGATGATGCTGGCGTGTTGATTAAACCAGTGGAAAAAGAACAACTTCCATCCATTCCATTCTCCAATCCCCGGGGATAAGTTGTGTTCAGCGGAAAAACAGTCAGTATCCTGGTTAGAGGTGGCTCAGTGGAAACAGCACAAAACAGCTTCCTATCCCAAGACACTTATGTGGGATGCCAGAGGAAAAAATGGCTAAATGAAAATTAAAGAGAAAAATTTCTGGGAGGATATACAGGATATTAGGTTGTTGGAAACCTGTGGAAATGCATCGGTCCTTTATGCTAAACCAGTGGTTCTTGACCTTTTTCTTTTCACTCACAGGCCACTTTAAGTAATCCCTATACCATCGGTGCTCTGTGATTAGTAAGGGATTGCTTAAGGTGTTCTGTGAGTGGGAAGGGAAGGTTGAGAATCATTGCTTTAGACTCAATTGTTACTGAAATATTTTGCTTGAGAAAAATTGTCATTGGCCCATTTCCTTTGGAGTTATGAAACCGTGCACATAACAAGTCAACCAGATACAATTAAAACAGTGGTTTTCAAACTTTTTTCTTTCCACCTTCATGCCACCTTAAGCAATCACTTACTAATCACAGAGCACCTATGGCATAGGGATTACTTAAAGTGGTATGTGAATGGAAAGAAAAAGGTTGAGAACCAGGGTCATAAACTCTCTTGAATGTGTCAGAATTGTGAATCATACTATCAGGTTCAGGCTTTTTTTTCAGTAATTCATAACCAAACTTCATTGCAATAATATCTCAGGGTGGGGTGGGGATGCAACATACAGATCAATTTTTAACAATGTACAAAGCTCTGGTTAAGTGGTATTTGGAATACCATGTTCTGTTCAGGGATTACCTGAATGAGATGAGATGCAGTTCATTGCCTCAAACAATCAAGATAGATTGAGCTGAGCATAGAAATTAAAGGATTGTCAATGTGAGGTAATTCAAAAGTGTAAACTATATCAGATAAAAAGAAATTATTTCCTCTTACAGAGGATTTTGCAATATAAGAGCTAACTTTAAGTTATGGTCATGAAGCTTATCATTACATAAGGTGTTAGACTGTCTACACAAAAGGCGATTGAAACATATAATGCAGAAACAGCTTCGTTGGTCTTCAAGTCTCTCCTATCTTCAGACACCTATGGTATTTGTACTAAATGGCATTTTGGACTCTCCCCACATTCCATTCAATGCCCTTAGATTCTATATCTCACTTACAAAAGAAGAAAAATTTATTCGGCCAAAGGGTGGTGAATCTATCAAATTTGTTGCTACAGATGGCAAGTCATTGGGCATATTCAAAGCAGAGGTTCATAGGTTCTTGATTAGTAAGAGTGTTAAAGGAGTTTGGGGAAAGGTTGAGAGGAGAAAGACATCACTCACGATTTGAATGGTGAAGCAGACTCAATGGGCTGAATTGCCTAATTCTGCTTCTTCATCTGATGGCCTTGCACTAGAGTCAATTTAGAGTAACACATTAATAAACCAACCTGCACCTCTTTTAGATGTGGGAAAAAAAACTAGAGAAGCTGAATGAAATTCACATAGTTGCAGGGAGAAGATGCAGCCGAGGTCAGGGTTGAACATAGGTTTCTAGCTCTGCCTGGTGGCATTTCCACTAGCTGTGTTCCTGTTCTGCACTGAGTCAACATAAAATGGCGACAATATGACTATGTGGACAGACAGGATAGCTATGATTCCATTGGCAAAACATGCCCAAGAAACTGAATGCACCAAAGATACGTCCACAGGACACTCCAACAGCCACTCCCAAATCTATGGCCTCTCTTGCCTTGAAGGACAAGGGAGTCAAGGGCAGAGGAACATCACCACCTGCAGATTCCACAGAGTTGCACACCATTCCGATTTGGAAAGATGTCACTGATCCACCATCATCAATGACATGAAATCCTGGCAGCACCTTCATCAGTAGACTATAATAGGTCTTCCCAAAGGTAAATAAGGCTAGTCAATAAATAATCCCCTAACCCAAAGATGGTAGATGAACAAGATGCCTTCTTCTTATTCCAATATTCACAGAGCTCACTTGCATTTTCATTACATCAAATGAACAACCTAGGTTGAATTGTTCATTGAGTCCAGGTCCCTGTGAACTACAGCTTCATTATAAGGAAATGAACTGAATTCAATCCTACCACTGGTACTGTTTGTGTGAAGTTTGTTCATTGTCTCTGTGACTGTATGGTTTCCACTGAGTCCTCTGAATTCCTCCCACATCCAAATGATGTGCACAATAGAAGGTTAATTTGTAAGTGTAAATTCACCCTCATATAGGTTGGTGATAAGAAAATAACAGTGGGATTGATGAGCATGTGGCAGGGAATAGATGATCAGGTAAGAAGTGGGGGAATGCTCTGAGTGCTGGTATAAACTTGATAGGTCAAATGCTCACCAATGTCATTAAAAATGCAAGAAATAATAAAACCACTTGATAATGTTCACATTTTATCTTACATAACATTTACCTAAACATGGTCTGAGTAGACCAATTCCTCTTGTTTAAGGCACAGGTGGCCAAACTATGGCATCTGGGCCAACTGCAGCTCATTTTTAAGTGGCCCTTTAGAACACATTTATTGTCTCTAACGATAAATTGCACTGTAGATACATTGCATTTCTTCGTTTCAATACTAGACATCGCAAGTAACTAGAGTTACTGTTGCAATGTTACTCATCCATGAAAACGTTTACCTCAATTGATTAAACGTGGTATAATCGAAAAAATGGAAAATAGCAAGGGAGAACCAAAAATTTCAGGCACGGTGATTTGCAAGGAAACTTTAATAGCCTTATCTACAGATTTACACATTGCATCTTAATCATTAAGGTGGACACTTGGGCCCTGAACTGCATTCACTGGGAGTTGTGGAGGAATGTTGGAGTCTGCCTCTCCCCTTATTTGATCTTTTTTTCTGTTCTTATTTTGCACCCAGCTTTTTATTTTGCACTGCTTTTTGAATGAGAGTTTTAAAGAGTTTTATTGTATTCATTTAAATTAAATTTAAGATCAGCAGATACTGAAATACCTACTGTAATATGTGAGCACTTAATGCAAACTGTTCAGTAGTTTTGTACAGTTATTTTGATACAAAATGAATTTTTGATGGCACGGGGGGGTTTATGGTCTAAAAGCATCATTTTTTTTTGCAGGGTAACTGGTTGAAAACTGCAAGTATATTTGGCCTGTAACTCTTTATATTTTTCTGTGTGTGGGCCACAACCAAAAAAGTTTGGCCACATTTGGTTGAAGGTGTCATTTAACTAATTCTGCTAAACCAAGCATGAAAGCAGATTTCATAGTGTGGACAGAAAGGTAATATAGTTTGGAGGGTTTGCATTAGGGTCTTACAAGACATCCAACAAAAGCAGGATAATTGCATCTCAATTTCCATGTCATTCAACATTTATGCTAAGTTCTTTGTGGATGTTTATTTAAGTGCACTGAGCTTGTATCAGTTTTATTGACTTGGACTGGGAGAAAATGAGCTACCTGACCTTTCGTGTATCTGGCTGGTATTGAACATAAAAAGTCTTTAGACTATCACCTGTTTCTCAAGAATATGATAATTTCTGCAAAAAATTTCCTTCTCAATCTTAGGAGAAATATTTTCCCAACCCATCACCAATGCTGTGTGTGAAACAGGATTGCAGAAAGGGAAAAGAGATTATCTGATTCTAGTGTGATGAAGGAATTACTGAGGGTGATTTTTTTTTGTTCAACGTCTTTTCCCTAATAGTAAATCCATTGTCTATATTTGGATGGTAAATAAAAATTATAGTGTGACTGAAAAGTTGCATTAAGATCATATGACCCAGGTCATTTTTTTTCCAAAAGTATGCTTTAATCTCAAGAAAATTATGTATAGAAGAAAATCATGTAGTCTTTATGCATCCTTAATGTCAGGTTCACTTTGCATCGGCACATTCACTTTCTAACTTGTTATGTAACCCTGTTGCTCCTCCTGCGGGCCCTTTGTTGCTACTCCCTATCTATTGTTTGAGGGGATTCCCCTGCAGTCTCAGCCCCTCAAATCCCACTAGTGGTCCTTCCCCACATGTTGGCTGCACCAGGTCTCAGTGTGTTCTTCAGCACATACTCATGCAGCATGGAATATGCCAGTCGGCAGCATGCCCTCACTGACATCTCAGTGTGCTGGAAGACCAACAAGTTTCAGGCTGACACCATATGACACAGGTAAGCTATAGAGTCATAAATGCATACATCATAGAAGCCAGCCCTTCAGCACACTCACCCTCACCATCTGCCCTCATCTTTTGCCAGTGTTTAGCCTATAATATTTTACATAGAAATCAGGTCTCCACTCAGCCTTTGCCATCCTAATGGTCATCTAGACACTTCATAAATGCTGAGGGAGTACCTGGCTCCTCCAACCCTTCGTTTCTGATTACACCCACCCTCTGGATGAAAATATTCCTCGTCAGATCCCCTCGAAAATGACAAAGTGTAGAAAATCATGAGGGCATAAATAAGGTAAATGGTACAATCTTTTTCAAGGGTAAAAGAGTCTGAAACTGAAGAGCACAGGCTTAAGGTGAGAGGAGGAAGATTGAAAAAGGATCAGAGAGGGAACATTTTCAGAGTAGGGGCGGTGGATACATGTGATGAAAAGTGCTGGAGGAGCTCAACGGGTCTTGAAGTGTCCACAGGAGATAAAAATACATAACCAACAGTTTGGGCCTGAGTTTTTTCTAAAGGTATGAGGGAAAATCAGGTGGCTGCCTGAATTAAAAGGCTGGGGATATATACGGAATGAGCTGCCATCAGAAGTGGGAAAGATATTTGAAAGACAGGGGAATATGGAAGATAGAACAGAGAATAGTTCAGCATGGTTATGGGTCCTTCTACCCGTAATGTTGTACCAACATATATAAACCTACTCCTTGTCAATCTAACCCTTCCCTCCCTCATATTTATAACACCTTAACTTTTATGGTAAATGGATAAGAAGAATTTAGAGGGATATGGACCAAATGCAGGCAAATGGGACTACCTCAGGTGGACAACTTTGCCAACATGGATGCATCGGTGCTATTTCACTCTGTGACTCTAAATCTCTAACCTCAAATTGGTGCCCTTTAGTTTTTGATATCTCTGCGGAGGGGAAAAAATTCTGACCATTCACCTTATCCATATCCCTCATCACTTTGAATGTATATGTCCAATGCCCATGTAGCATCCTCCTCTCTAAGGCAAATAAACCTAGTTCATCCAGCCACATCTCAGGCATCATCCTAGTAAATATCTTCTGTATCCTTTCAACTGCAATCACATCTTGAAGAAAATTATGTTAATAGGACAGTCTAATGGCGTTGTGTGCCTATAAATGGCCTCCATTATTAAAGTCGTGCTGAAGCAAAACTCACAAAGACCAAGGATCATTGGGTGTGGAAGGTGATGGAAGGTGAATGAGGATAAGGTGTCCAGGGAGGATAAGATAAGTGGAAAAGATAGGATTAAAACTGCGAAGGGGAGGGGTGGGGTGGCATGCTGGAAAAGATGGGACTAGGATCTGAGGTCTGAGGTGTTACAGGAAGAGGTGGGGGAGGGGGAAGAGGCAAGACCAGTTGAAGTAGTTCAGAAAGATGTGGGGGAGAAGGTACTGGAAGCTCTGGACTAGTCAGAGGGAGGAGATTAGGATTGTTTGGCAGGGAAAATGGGGATCACATGGTTGGGGTGAATCATCAGTCCATCTGTAATAAATACCAGGATAGGAGTGTCTTGCAGGTAAAAAGAAGAAATCAATTACTTAGACCGTGATCAGCTGGGAAATATAAAGGAATCTGTATGTGGTGTACACTTACATGTGGTGAAAGCAGATGGGTGAATCAACAATTAGACAGACAGATTGAAGGGTGAAGCATGGAATAAAAGGGTGGAAATTATGATGTGTGTATGGAAGGAGAAGGCCAGAGGAGATGACGAAAGATGAATGCATGCATGGTTAGATAGATGAAAGGAAGGAAAGGCTAACAAATTGACAGAATCGAAAACAAGAAACAGAGTACCTAAA
Source organism: Narcine bancroftii (assembly GCF_036971445.1). Classification (NCBI taxonomy): domain Eukaryota; kingdom Metazoa; phylum Chordata; class Chondrichthyes; order Torpediniformes; family Narcinidae; genus Narcine; species Narcine bancroftii. The sequence goes on along the minus strand of NC_091470.1, from coordinate 249,469,513 downwards.
GGAACAGTAGGGGTGCAAATACAAAAATGCTGGAGAAACCCAGCAGGTCCTGCAGCATCCAAAAGGCGGTAGACGTTTTGGACCTGAACCTCTCTACAAGGTACGTGCAGGTGCCTGTCTGCTTTTAGAGATGCTCATGGTCAAGAAAGACCTGTTACCCTGCTTTATATCTGATTTATACCTTGAAGAAGGGCTCAGGCTTGAAACATTGGCTATCTTTTCCTCCTGTGGATGTTGTGAGACCTGCTGAGTTCTTCCAGCATCTTTGTGTTTTTACTACAATTACAGCATCTGCATTCTTTCATGTTACACAGCAGTCAGGATGCAAATGATTTGAGGTGTGGAGGAAGGAACAGCAAAGAGATAGAATGACATTCCTGTGTTTGTGTGGAGCAATAGTCTGTTAATGCCTTCTTTACACCTAGTAGCAAGCCAAACTTAACCCACAGTTTTGTGTCAGTTTGAATAAATTGAGACCATTGTAAAGTGTTCATGGGCAGATCTAATGGATTTCCA